>NW_010287824.1:0-36304 GCF_000700745.2 Antrostomus carolinensis
AAACGGGCGCAGGTGCGGTGCCCTGCGGAGGGGACAGGCTGTGCCTGCCACAGGCCGGACTCCCCAGCGAGAGCATGGACGCGCCTTCCAGAGAGCTCCGTGGCACCTCTGCAGTTTCCAAGACCTGCAGCATCCAGTATCTAGCATGCTCTTAAGTGCAACAATACCAGAAACCAGGTATAAGAAAACACTGTTTCACTGGAGGGCATTTCTTTCCACCTCTTGCACCTAACATAGCAGTTTTCATTTGTTGTGAGAGAAACAGTTTTTGCCAGAGCATAAACATCTGCACAACATTCAAGGTAGCAATGAACTGAGCTCCTTGAAGACAGCAAGACTGAAGAAGTGGCATAGCAGAGAAGATGTAAAAGCTACGCAGGAAGCTAATCATCCTCTAATCTACACTCCTTAGCATTTCTCCTGGGCACTCTGGAAAGTGCTTGGGGGAAAAAAAAAGCAGCACAGAGAAGCAGCAGACACATTGTTATTTGATCCATGTAGACTTCTGGTCCTAAAGAAGAGAGGAGAAAGCACTCAGAGACAAGTGAAATGAAAATCTTAATAAATCCAGTAAAGTGCGGAAACATTGTAGGGGTCAAAATGAACCGAAGGAAATAAGAAACCCATGAGCTCAGAAATATCTATAAAAGGAAAGCATTAAAAAGGATGGAGAAATTGGATACCCTACAGAAAAGGTGAAGGTTTATTTTGATATCTGGGGTATTTTTATTTAGTTTCTTCCCTTCCTAATCAAAAGCTATGTGGCTGACAACAGGAAATGCACAATAGTTGTGGTATCATTCTCTTTATTTTACAAGTTATCTCAAAAAACAATTCTCTGCTGTCACTAACCTTTGGTTTGTAGGTTTACCTCCTACATTCCTCTGAGGGAGGGCCAAAGAAGGCTTGGGAAAAGATGAACAAAAATATACGAAAGTGAAAAAGCATAAATAAAGTGATTCAGAGCATCTAATTCCCATGCATTTAAATGCTTTTCAGGAGAGTTCATGACATACAGCTTTCTTTTCATGTTCTGTTTAATCATCTATAACACAAAGCATTTTGTCAAACACCAATTGATAGGAACTCTGTGAGAGAATTTGGGGAATTTATTACTTTAATAAATAATATCCTATACTTACTTGTACAAAGTATATAACAAAAATACAGGCCTTTTTATAATGTCCCAAAATCCTTGTTTGCAATCTAGAAAGTCAATGCCTGCTTACCTCCAGCTGAACTAATGCCTATTAAATAGAAAGGTCATTTGAATGGCTGTGTGGTTCTGACTGTAGGAGAGGGTTTCTTTTTTCACAGTGTTAATGGCTGAAAATATGTAACAATAAATTCACATTCCTCTACAAGTGAACGTTCGTTTAGCCTTGTCCTAGTTTGAAATAACCATACGTAATTTCCATTATTATGTAATACTCTGGTTATGATTATAATGTGTTTCTACTTTAAGACACAAAATGTGTTTCATTGATTCTGTGTTTGGAAGAAGGAAAAAAGGCTGCTGGAACAAGTTGAGAAGCCCAGCTGGGTCTTATACCTGATGCTCCCTACCCTATCCCAGAATAGCCAAACAAATCCCTAAAGCCTCAGTCATGCACCCAGACTTGCTGAACATACATGTGAACAGATGTGGGTGAAGACAGTTTCATTTTAACAGCAGCAAAGAGATCATAAGTGCCCAGCAGATGTGCGATCAGATCACTTACATTTAAAGCATGTAAACAGAGATTCAGGTATCAATGTTTTTGGAAATTGTAGCTCTAGCCAGTTCCTCGCATGAAGCTGCGTGAAAAGGTTCAGTGCTTCTCCTTCAGTGTGGCGGGTGAACAGATCCTGCCGTAGTACGTGGTACTAGGCAGCATGGGCCCATGGCAGCGTTGCATGAAATGGGTGCTGAGCTCATCTGTGAGTGGAAAAAATGTATTTGCAGTCATAAATCTGTAACTACTTATTGGTGCAATCAGCACAGTCATTGTGAACTCCTTACAACTTTATATGGTGTGATATAAGCTGATATTTTATTATGCCCTTTCAGGAGACTGTATTTTCTTCTTGGGCTCACTGATGATAAAACTCCATGGACATGAACTGCATTGTGCTACTAAAAGTACAGAGGGGTAGTAGTCCTGGCTTAGCTCCACCATCAGCTCTGCATAATTAATTAACATTTTTATTTGCTCTTTTCACTCTGTACTGTGGCAACTTTGCTCAAGCAGATCCAAACATGTGCTTTTAATGCATGCATTAGGGAAAGCGTGAGGAGGCAACTCAGTCATAACCCAAGGGAATGTTTGTCATCTATAAAATCAATGTCAGAAAATAAAAATAGGAAGAGTAATAAAATAAATGAAATAGATAATAATGGCTGTCAGCATTGCAGACGAAACAGTGAAGGTGCTGCTTTACAATAAATCTGCAGTGTGAAGCAAAGATCATGAAGGTTGTCTGTGGATTTTGAACAGCTCTCTTAAGTAAGAGGCCTAGAGCAAGTGACTGAGTAGGGTAGCATTGAAGTCAACAATAACTTACTTATTCTTTGATTTTCAAGCAGGTGAAGTGTTAGATGATCATTTGTGATATTTGCAAATCCCCAAAGCCTTTTATAATGTTGCCATCAGCTTTTTATTGGAAATCTCAAGTTTATAGATCACATCACCTTACAAGAATGTAACAAGTTTACAATGTCTGACTTTTCCCCTTTCCACCTTCCCTGCATACCAAATGGAACAGCAAACAGAAAGAAGCTCCAGTGTTGAGTCACTTGTTATCAAAATTTGCCATCAGGTATTTGGGGGTTCAGAGAGGTTTTTGCTTTACGTCCTGAAGTCTATAGAGACCTGTGTGCTATCTGATTTTTTAGGGTATTTTAGAGACTTCCAGAGGGGGCATTGTCTTTATGGAGGAAATGCTGCATGAACCAGCCTACAACACGCTCAGGAGTGAGCCAGCTCACTAAAATCCCCTGCCAGCTCAGTCTGTGACAGCTCAGGTAGAGCTCTGTGTGCTCCTTCCGCTGTGTGCGTGCACAGGGTGTGCTCATAAATATCTTCTAACTGTTAGAGAAAACAAAAGGATCGCAGCTGGTAGGAGATGGCAGTTTTATAACCGCTTGCTAATTTTTCCGTAGCTTATTACTGAGCATTTTGGAACGGTGATCTTGCCAGTAAGTGCCGGTTCTTTTCGTTCAGTTCAGTTTAATAGCTTAATAATGCATAATTGGAGTTCTTGGGTACTGGTAGTGAAAGGACACCACGCTCCATTAAGTCCAGGATATTTATTTTGAGAAAATGAGTGAGTGCACAATTTTCTGGGAGCACTGATAGACTTAAATGGATTTCAAAAAGCCTTTTACCGTTAAAGAATAAGACTCAACTATGGGTCACATGCTTCTTAAAGAAATTCTGCAGATCTTGCTGGGAGTGTTCTTGATTCATTGATCTGTGAATGGGATCAGACTCAGGCTTCTGATGTTTAGAACAGGCATCACTCTTTATATAAAAGGTATATGGTTTTGAAGCAAGTTAATTCAGCATTATATTGATGATTTGTGAGGCTACCCACTAGAAGTACCCCCTAGAAATTCTGTCTGATTCGTCCACACAGAGGGGATGTTGGTCTCAGGGTCTTTTAAAAGTTCTTTCATTGTCTGATGGGTTCTGTGTTCAAACTTCCTACACCTTCTCTTCCAAAGCTCATGTGTGATGGACTGAAATGTAATGTAGCACCTCCTCTGCTGCTTCATCTGGACTCAGCACCATGATTAGGTGGCTACTTGGCTGTAGAGGTACTTAGGTGGAGTGATGAACATTTGGAGCTTGTTCGGCATCTTCCATGTCTGTGGAGCACCACACCATTCCCACACTCAAGACTTCTTAGTCCCTGGGTCTTTAATACAAATATCTGTTCAGCAGTGTGCAGTAGAGGAGATGTTCTTCCCTAATTTCTGATTAATGTTTATTTTGTGGGTGTAACATCTCAAGCCTCTCAGACTAGCCTTCAACTTTGGGGTTAGAAAACAAAATAGATAAGACTAGAAAATCTGGTTACAGAGATTTTACACGCACAGTACATCCAGTGTGGCGCTGCACAAGGCTTGCCTGTGTTTCCTTCACATCACTGGGGGGAAAGGGAAGTTGGGATATTTTCTATTGCTCAAGCATGGGAACTTTATTCCCTTCTGATCAGGTTGGCTCATCACTTCTCTTCCCAACATCCCTCAGTTAATCCTGTTAGATATTTCGATCATCTCTTATTCACCTTCCCACCTGCTAAACATAATGCACCCTCTGTTGAGAAGATTGGATGTTTTTTCCAAAATGCCCAAATCTATTCCAGTTTATATGTCTTGCTTCAACTTAATAAATTTGTTTCTCCATTGCTGCTAGAACTAGTGAAAGTTCTTTGTAAAATCTACCCATTTTGTACCCATGTCACTCATCTCATGTCTAAATAAGAAACAGATAAAATTCATGAGACAACACGCTGAGCTGATGCTTGGCATAGAAACAAGAAAACATAGAAACAATAGTAGAAAGAACTAAAAGACTTCACATTTCACTTTTTATCACATCTTATTTTCACTTGTTGCATGCATTTGGGAAACTGTCTTGCAAAATATTTTCATTTTCAGTTTAATTTTTATCAACTGCTTTTCTTTTTTCAATCCCACTCACATAAATATGGCAATATGAGTTATCTGTGGATGATTCATTTATCTTGCTGACAGCTAGTCTGTCCAATGAATTAGAAACAATCACAGCTCCATGACATCTAATTATACTTTCCTTCTCTTTTTGCTACATTTTAGAGGAAAACATGGTCTTAATCAGCAATGATGCATGTAAAAAAATGTTTTAAATATATTTGAGGGCTTTCATTTGAGCTAAAATAGTTTTTCTTTTAATTTTCTAATTATATGGAAGATACATGGTTTTCTGCAGGGAGTTGCCATGTTCTATTGAACATCACAGTTATGACATAGTATATATATGGGGGTTTTTTTAATTTCTGGCTATTTCTGTCTCTAGTTGCAGTTTCTCCATATGTAATGATGCTTGTATTTGAGCACCGTAGATTACCTCGCGCAGATAAGGATTCACCCCATACACCCACTTTCCCCTTCTTGGAGTGTGGTTTGCATCATTCTCCACTCAGGAGCTTTGAACCCCCTGAGATCTTGAGACTGTTGACCTGGAGTCAACCTCTGCCATACCCATCTCTGAGGATTGTAAAGGTAGTGGTGCTAAAGAGGCTTTGCTCAGCACAGCTCCGGAGGACAGATGGAAGGCAGAGTTTGAATCTCTGTTCTGTAACACTTCCAACAGCAGGGAGAGTCCTAAATCGCTTCTTTCATCACCAGCCATACTGGGGACAGGGATGTGACTCCTTGTTCATGAGTATGCTTCTGTTGTGAGAACTGTTACATACTCAGGGCCTGCCTCTAGGAAACGGGATTTACAAGCTTGGATCCTCAGTGTCTATATGGAGACAATCAGTAGAGACAAGATGTGTTGCTGAACTTGAGTGTGAAAGGGAGGATCTGCTCCTCACAAGCTCCTACTTCACCAGGAGGTGCCCCACAGAGAGCAACACTTCTCTCTGATTTGATGAGCACTTGCTAAAGGAGCAGATTCCAACATCCCCATGAGCCTTATTACTTTTACCTCCTACTACAACTTTTTGCACTGATTGAACTGATCACATCTTGGCCCTCCTCTAGCTGAGGCCCACCAAGAGTGTCTGTTTGCTTTGTTTAGTTACACGTTCATCCATATGGATTAAGTCCTGCAAAAGCTTCCATTTGCCAGCTGGCAAAAAGCCATAATATTTATTGTTTTACTGTGCCTCCAGTCTTTTGTGAGCACTGTCGTTGACACCAAGGTCATTGTGTCCTTGTACGTACCATTGTCATTTTTGCCAGGGGGGCTGATGAGCTGTGGGGTGCCTGACAGCCAGCCCTCGCAAAGCGATGTGGTGGATCTGACTCAGAATTTTCAAGTGGAGGGAAGCAGTAGGCAGACATTGATGACGAGTCCTGCTTTCTGTAAGCAAAGGGTGTTGGGAGAGGTGTAAAAATTATTAGTAAGGCACTTAAAAGCTTCTGCTTTTTTTCTTGTGTGAGGCTTTTTTCCCAGTGTCAATTTCATGCAGAGTTCTCTGTGGCTGATTTTAATTCAGGTCACTAACACAAAAAATTTCACCCATCAGTAGGTAAAGTAAAGTAACACAAACTTTATGATAATCTGATTGAAGGAAATCAGGAGGAAAATCAGACGATTGTCTCAAATCTGCACATGCTTTAAACTTAATAAAACGCCAAGTGTCAACTAAATGCTGACAGCTCAGAAATTGAAGGCTAAGAGCCATGAAATTATCAAGATTCAGTTATGTTTTACATAGCTGCTAAACCTCAAAATAATTAGTATTTAATATCTCTGCTAATCAATCTAAAGCAGATGTTGGATATTAGAGGCTAAATCATGTAATCCTGGATGCCAAAAGTTTATTCAAAAGTCCCCATTTATGGCACATTGTTTTGTTACGGTTTTTACTTCAGTAATAATTGAAAGATGTGGCTTAGAACCATAACTGACAAAAACACATTTTAATAACTGTTGTGGGTTTATCTCAGGGTACGTAGGAGCATGCCCATGTGGAGGATTTCTGGCTCTCATATGCCCATTTTATAACTGTTGCAGATTTTGGCAAACAGCCACTTAAAAGCAAATACAAAATTTAACTGCAAGTGTCTCATTATTAGTCATGTTACAACTCACATTGTAACATACTCTGAGAGCATGTTTGTTCACAGGGCTATGGGATGCAGTCACAGAATGAGCCCTAAAAAGGGTTTGATTAGGGGAGAACAGACCCAACTCTGGGAAAAAATTTGTTCACTTGCTTCAGTCTGTCTCTAGTCACAAAGGTCCTTACATATATTCTTAAAGGATCATTTCCAAAAATTTGGGCTGAATAAGTTAAAGAAAGAATTTCAGTGGCCTTGCTGGCTTTTGGAACTTAACAGAGCTTTTAAAAACGTCTACAGTCCAATTAAAACAATTATTTCTTCAAGGTCTGAGTACACTGTCATTTAAATGGGACTGGTAAATAATACCTGCAAAAGCACCATCTGGCAACTCTAATAATATTAACGTGGTTAAGCCTTCATGAAACTTGGAAGAAAAAGATGAAAGCTAATTCTTATCTTAAAGAGTATAGAAACATATAGAAAATTACATATATTTGCAGTTTCATGAAGCAAAAAACTAGCTTCATTGTAACAGTGGGCCAAATGAGCTCTATTGACAATAACTTAATAAATATCCTCTTAAAAATATTTCAAATTTTAAAAGAGTTCATTAGCAATAATAAGTAAATCTCAGGGTCTTCTGTCTGTCTCACAAATCAGGAGTGCATTTGAGAGGCAAAGGCTTGAAATATTGACTCAAATAATTTGTTTGTGCTGAAATTTCTGGAGACTGAAATACAGGTCCTGAATTGTTGTCAAAGCTGATCTCCAATATTTGTTCTACTTCAGTATAAATGAAAATACACAAAGAGAGGAAAATCCAGTTGCCTCTAGTTTCTTTGCTCTGTGATTCTTTTTAACAGTCTAATTAAAAACCTATGCTGAGTTTCTTGAAGTTTTCTAGAAAAATTGCCCAGAGAAAATGTAACCCTGTCTTCTCACATCTCAGGCTTCCTGATGCCACAAGCTGCGTAACAAAACCTCGTGTAGACAGGAGTCGTGTCCTCTTTTCACCTCACTTTTTTGGTCCCCTCAGCCCAGGAGATCCAGCCTAACCCCTGTGTCTCATGGCTCTACCACAGCTCTGTGCCATCAGGCAAAAGTGTCAGGGTTTGTGCACAGGGAGCCCAAAATTGCTCCCTGGGGGGGCAGCAGTGCCCGGCCCTTATCACTGCTCTCTTTATTCCTGCCTCCATTGCTCTCCACAGTGGACTGCTGCCGGGCTCCAGCCACCCGCCCAAAGACCCTGGCAATTTACTGAGGGTGCCCATATACTGGCGTGGGGTGTCAGGAAATGCATCCAGCTTACCTCTTCAGCTCTGAATCTGAGCCACCATATTAACCTAGATATTACTTCATAAGGCTTTTTTTTAAGCTTTGAAAAAATTAGTTGAACATGAAACTTTCAGGATTGCAATTTTAAATAAATCATTTGACTTTGTCTGCTAAATCAGCAGAGCAGCTGAAGGAGCTGTTATGTAAGTATGAAGAAGACAGCTGCAGGTTATCGTTTCTTCATGCTGTTCAGATAAGCTCATTTGTTGTTCAGAAATCACTCAGAGCCCCAGCACCAATAAAAGTCTTCCAAAATCTGTGTTCAAAACAAGTCCAGCAGTATTCTGTAACACAGTCATCTGCACAACACAGAAAGTAGTTCCAAATATCTCTTGTGAAAGCTTTTTAAAAATAGAGTTTCCCACAAACATATTGCTGGCTGAGTATATGGAGTCTGACTGGGCTTCTAGTTTAACTGGAAATAATTCCAGCCCCATCTACTGAATCATCCTAAATTTGCAACAGATAATCTGTTCAGAGAAAATACATAGAAAATATGTGACCCTTGTTTTTTTCACCTATGTAGACGGCAAGTTGTTCAGAGAAGAGACATTTTCTTTCTCTATGCTTTTATAATAGAAAAGGCCCCACTAGCAGTCAGAGCCTTAAAGCAATAAAAGGTTCTCAATAAGTAGAAATAATTAATGAAAAATTAAATGAGAATTATTGAGCCAGAAGCCTTTTATGTTTCTCCAAACCTACTGGGATGTCCATAGCAGCATAAGAGAAATTTTATAGGACATGTTCTTTTACATTATTTTTCCTGTTATTTTCTAATCACTTTAAGAACAGAATTCCAATAAATTTACATTACTTTCAACTGTTGTACCAGAGACCTGCCAGTGTTCAACACCGAATAGCAACAGGAACAAAATCAGCCCACCTTTCCAGAACTCACTCCAGAAATTTCAGTTGGAACAAATGCTGTGTTCATATGAAGAAGCTCACACATCTTGTCAGTGTACATTTGTGATCTCTTATCTTTGAGGAATACTTTAAAACACTGAAAGGGGCTGGAGATACAGGTAATACAGGTGAGGGACAGAATAAATACGCTATCCATTCACTGAGGAAGCATTATGTGTTACATCTGGACACGTCAACAGAAAGGGCTAGATCCTGTCCCACAGCAAGCCTTTGCACTGCTCCCTTCATCAGCACAAAGCTGCCATAAGGACTTAACTGGTCACCTTAACTCACCACTGCAGAGCTCATCTTACAGCTTTGGATGATAGACAGTTCCTGCTCTGCTACACCCACTGTCTGGAGGCAGGGGGCATGGTACGAGAGACCCACCAACAAAGCCATTCCTGAAAGTCAGAGTAGCTTTTGAGAGTGTCAGAGCAGCTTCGAGAGACTGCAACCATGTTGGTGCAGTGTTGGTGACCCAGCACTGGAGAGTAACACAAAGGCAGGGGAGCAGCTTCAATGAGACATTTTGCTGTGCTCCAGTGAGACACCTTGCTGGACAGAGTCTTCCTGGCCACTGCTGAAGATAAGGGGATTGAATAACTTATTTGTTCTGCTCTGAGAAGTAGGTGGGTTAGTAAGACTCGTCTTGCTGAATTAGGAAGGCTTAGATACCCCCATAGCATAGGGCCCAGGTCTGAGTTGTTCCTGTGTACATGGGCAGTCCTACATGCAGCTGTACCCGATCACGTGGTGTCGAGGTGATGGCAGTTTTTAATAATTCCTTTCTCTACCAAGTTGTGTTTCTGCTGGTTGGAGTCTGCTATGAAAGCTAAAACTCCTTATAGTGTACAAAATGTTTTGAGAACCTTCCTCCCAAGCTGTGGCAGGAGAGTTCTTGATGCCTCAACAAGTGCCCTTCCCATCTGTGAGAGAGATGAGTGAGGGACTGACCTCTCAGTAGCAGAAATAAAACTTCTAGGAAGCACCATCTACAGCTCTAAGCTGAAATATGGCATCATAGCCACAAGTTGCCCATTAATGAGAGCAGCTGGGAGATTCAACACGTGACTGTCCAACAGGTCTCTAGGTAAGGAAGCATAGCATGCCAGGTTGGGTAAATCCTTCTGTCACACCTGTGTCACACACAAGTACCTTCAAAACACCTGCTGAAAGTTAAAAGAAACTTATGCAACAGCTCATATCTCAACACATTATTGCACTGCAAGTTAGTTACATACAGCTCTTGCTATTCACTTGCTTCATGAACTGTGTGGGGCAATATCAGGAAAAGGCTCATTTTTTTTAACTTAGAGAAATATTTCCTGAATTTCTTTGATTGCAGCTGGCTTTCCAGTCATGCACTCACAGGCTGCCCTTGGATTCTTTTGCAGACTCTCTCTTTTACTTGCCACGTGCCTGTGTACAGAACCCATGCAGACTGCTGGACTGGTGAGATAAACTGGGGCTCTGCATGGTTCATGTAACATGGGTGCTGTACAGACACCAAAACCGAGGTGGAGCAGTGAAGTACTGTAACTAAAGAAGGCAGCATTAGTGCTGGGATTAGAATCCATTTATAAGATGTGATTCTGACACCTAAATTTAGGTGCACACAGTGTAGATTTCTATGATGAGGCAGCTGTCTATCACACCATTACCATAAAGGAGGTCAAAGAGTCTGTTCGGCTTCCTAAATCATAGGTGTCCTGTGCTATTTGGGACTCCCCACGCAGAGCTCACAAGCAATTGGTGTCCTGCTGCAGGACAAAGATCTTGCTAGAAGCCAGGTAGGAAGTCCCTGGGCTAGGGACTCCGTTTACACACGTTGGCATCTATTACTGTTTGAGATGCCCTAGGAAATCCAGGTGAGTACAATGCTGGAAGACATGGCACAGGACCTCTGTGAGACAGAATCATAGATTCATAGGATTGTTTAGGTTGGAAAAGACCTTTAAGATCAGCAAGTCCAATCATTAACCTAACACTGCCAAGTCCACCATTAAACCATGTCCCTAAGCACCACATCTGCACTGTCTTCTAAATGCCTCTAGGGATGCTGACTCCACCACTCCCCTGGGCAGCTCGTTCCAGTGCTGTCAGTGAAGAAATTCTTCCTAATACCCAATCTAAACTTCCCCTGGCACATCTTGAGGCTGTTTCCTGTGCCCTTCTGAAATGGCAGATAAATATGCTTGTCCACGCAAGGCACCCTGGCCACCTCAGGCCACTGACACTAGTTAAATACTTGAGGGTGACCAAATGGTGATGTATATGTCCTTGTCTAAGCAAGTGAACCACATCCCTAGTCAATGCAGCTGGGGACACTGACATTGGTTCAATAATCCACTAGACTTGTCCACTGCAAAGACAGGTTCTCCAGGAGACATGGGGAGGATTCATAACCCCTGTGTCTAGCGTCTGCACTAGAAGTATCTGATCTTGCTTAGTGTTCAGTAGCTGTTCCAGAAAAGTAAATGTCTCCTGTGGGTCCTGTGTCATACACACAATCCTGCAGGGATGTTCCAGAGGTGACAAGACATCTCAGACAGTACCAGGAGCCCATTTTTAGGCAACTGAATCCTACAGTGGCTCACCATTGGTTATGGTGGCACCCTTCCACCAAACTGTCACATAGACACTCACACTGTAGACACCTCGTTGTACAAGCCTGAACTGAGATCTTCACCTCTAGCTCTGCTCAGACTGCCACGCTGTAACATTTCAGACTACAGACTGTTCCCTTACTTTGTGGCTACCACTGTGGGCCCCTGATCTCAGCTCCTCCACAGAGGGCAACACCGAAGTTAAACCGTATATCTGAGTGTCGTCCAAATGCTTCTCAAACACCAACAACTTTGGGGCCACGACCACTTTGCTAGGTGCTTCTCCAGTGCTTGACCACCCTCTCAGTGAAGAACTTTTCCCTGATATCTAATCTGAACTTACCCTGATGCAGCTTTGAGCCATTCCCATGCATCCTATCACCAGAAACCAGAAAGATCAGCACCTCCTTTTCTGCTCCCCCGATGAGGAAGTTGTAAACAGCAATGAAGTCATCCTTTAGTTTCCTCTAAGCTGAATAAACCTTGTATTCTCAGCCACTTGTCACGCCCTCTCATCCTTTCACCAGCTTTGTTGCTCTCCTTTGGACACACTGTAATATTTTTATATCCTTCCTGTTTTGTAGAGCCCCAAACTGCACACACTACTCAAGGTGAGGCTGCACCAATGCTGAGCTGCAGTGGGACAATCACTTCTTTTGACCGGTGAGCTATACTGTACCAAATGCACCCCAGGATACAGTTGGCCCTCTTGGCTGCCAGGGCACATTGTTGACTCACGTTGAGCTTACCATCAACCAAAACTCACAGATCCCTTTCTGCAGGGAGCACTCCAGCCTCTTGTCTCTCAGTCTACACATACATCCAGGATTACACCCTCCCAGGTGCAGAATTACAAGTTGCAATTACGCTAGTTACAAGTAGTAACTAAAACACACCTCACTGTTGAGAGAATAAAAATTTATGTCCTTGATACTGAGCAAATCTACCTTCAGAGAAAATGCCTATGAGCAAATTCCCATTTGCTATTTCAAGTTCCCCATAACACCAAGGATCACAGTTCCATAGGCAAAGGAACCCTTAACTTTTTCTCCCGCTCCCACCTTTTTAATTACTTCCAGATCTCTTCAAGAACTGATTTAAGCCTCTCCAGCTGCTGAACTCCCAAGATTTTCCTGCCTTACTGGTTCAACCAAATCTGCCTGAAAATGGACAAAAAGTGGTGAATACCTGGTTCACCTGGTCCAGGTTTCAGAGTGTTCTCTGCTGTGTAGAGAGAGTATCCTCAGCCGGAGCCCTCCAAGTGTCATTAATTCCTCATCTGCTCAGTGTGCCCATGGTATCAGCTGATTTTTTATTTTGCACAATTTCTAATATATTTCATTATTACGTTGGCACCCGGGGACTGTGATTTGCAGGAAGAGTTCTGTTGCAGGCCAGGCTGAATTATATTACAGTTCCAAGGCATGTTTGGCAACTGCTAATAGTGGCTGGCTATTTTTAGATTATTTTTCTGTACTTCTCTCTATTCAGTAAATAGAGTTCAATAAACTCTCCTAAAAAAAAAAAAAAAAATCTTTTAACCAGCAATAGTTTTCACTCAAATTTTGGGATATATTTTTACTGCTTATAAAAAGAGTTTTCAATTAGATCACTTCTACTTTGATTTTTCTAAAACTGTGGTACAATTATTTTGGACCTAAATCTATATCTCTTTTCCATGGTCTGACAGTATCTCTCAGAATGAGCACTGAATTCCCACCTAAACCCTTTGTTCAGAGAGGAATTTTTTCACATATCCACTAATACCTATTTCTGACATCTGAATACGAACAGTTCAGCAGATACCAGTCTTTTTGAGGGCTCTGCCCCTCAGTCTTTGCTCTTTATTTGTGTGCTTCCAGATTTGCACTGCTCTAATTCACAAAGCCAAATTCAGTCACCCCCTCAACATCGGAAAATGGGGGCTGGGGACACTTGCTGAGCTAAAAGAGTAGCAGAGGGAATAGATTTTGACACCTTCAGTACCAGTAAGCAGAAAAACACCTGCTTTTTCAGTATTATCTCACCTGAACCCACACAGGCTATTGCCCTACATGGAACTAATTTTATCTGAAACCCATGGTTTCAAAAAATGAGAGGGTAGGAAAAAGATAATTGGGGAAAAAATGTACAGTAGATTTTCCAAGGCAACTGCTAAAAGTGTCACACACACACACGTAAGAAAAAATAGTGCAGTAGCAATGCTAGATCTTCTCTCAAGTAATTTTTAGCATCTTGCTAAGTGATGACATTCCCAAAGGAGGGGGATGTACTCTGTAGTATACATTAAGTGCACCAGCAAAGTACAGAATATATGAATACACCATGCAAAACAGACTTGGCAAAGCCAAAACCAAAGATCTCATTTACTTTCCATTTCACAGATATTTCTGGTGCAAGCATGATTATTATTCTGGTTTTGATGACTGCTACAAGTTTATTGTAGCACTGGGGCTATGTAGGCTGACACTTCCCAGGGTGATACATAACAAAGGAGCCTTCTGCAACCTGCAGTGCTATCATATATACCAGAATAATGTCTTCAAAAAATATTTTCTCTAGAACATTTTTAAATCAACTTGAATATTGATTGTCAGAAATACCCATTTCTTGCTGCTAGATTTCTTTGGAGGGTAACTGTGCAATGTAGTATGGCAGCTGATGAAAATTCTGACCTGCTTAATGGAGGGGTTAGGGGCTATACATCAGAAAAGGGAACAAGATTGATTTTTTTTTCTTGGTAGCTCATTATGAGATGCTTCTTCAATGCTGTGCAAACATTTATAAAGACTAATATTGCAACTCTTGCAAGTAAATTTACAGACAGGGAATGAGAAAGCTAGAATGACAACTTTAATAAAAAGGCCTCCAGTTGGAAATGTGGGGCTTTCTTGTCTCTCTTGTTCTCGTATAAATCAGGATTAACTTAAATTTCAAAAGAAAGAACTTACCCTGTTATAAATTTGTGAGACCAGAGTGTGGCTCCTGATCTGGATGAGTGTAAAAGGTCTAGTCAAAAAAGAAACAACCATTATTAGTCTCTATTTACTTATAATATTTATAAAGTGCATGAGTATGTTAGCTTGCATACATTTGTCTTGCAACAAAATTAGAAATTCCATATAAGAGAAAGGGCTGTCATTTCAATTGTGTTCCATGCCCCTGGTAGCTCCAGCCACCCCCTTTTTTCTTCTGCATGACAGTGGCCCATGTAGGGCATAAGAGCATGTGTAGGTAACACTGAGCATTAGGAGAGACCAAACGCTGTCAAATCAGGAGAACTTGAGGGACAATATGAGGGAAAATCCCCATCCCAGTTTTGGCTTTACCTGCTAATCTTGCTTTCCAGCCATGTGTCATACTGGTTCTTGTAGGATGCATCTCTGGCAGGATAGGTGCTGTGCTTTTGCTGAGTTTTCCAGTAAGTGGGAGCAAGTGAGTCAGTAGCTCGCAGCCAGGTGTGCAACTAGCCCTGCTGCTTCATGTTTCAAGTATTAGACGGTACTGATGCAGAAACTGCAGCAGATGCTGCAACTCTGCATTTCTGCCTTTTACATGTTGATTTTCTACTTGTTTCAGGAGAGTTTCTGAGAAATTTCAACTATCTAGCAAGGGTCAGAAATTTTGCCATGAAATAGGATGAGTTTGTGTCCTGATGGTGTTTTGCTAGTAAAAGAAAAGAAAAATGTAAAGTTTATTTGTGTGACTGACACATCCCAGGTGGTTGCAACCATTTCCCAGCTATATGCTTGACTTGCTGTTTCCAAAATTAGCACTAATCATAACTCAGTCCAGTGAGAATTGCCTCAAGAGAACTGTAGGAATTGCTGTCTAATGGCCTGGAGAGAAAGAGCCCAAGTGCTTGAAAGTCAACACAGAGTGCCACTCACAGCTCTAACAGCCAGCTTCAAAGGGATTAAAACTGCTAAAAAGCATATCTGGGCCATTGAAAAAAAAGCATGTTAAGATGTTTGCTTTCATACTAAGGCTAATGCAAGAAAAAGATCATCCTTTTTCCATTTTTCTTTTTTTTTTAGTTCTACTGTATCTTCTTAGAGATCAGGAAACCAAAACCACACACACTATTTGTGGATTTATGCTGGAGCATAATGATGCTTCCTGTTTTGCTAGTTCTTCCTTTCTTAACAATTCCTGTCGTGATTTACCTTTTGCTTTCCACTGATGTTTTCAAAGAGCTAAATGGAGGGACTGCAAGATATCTTTCTCCAGTGGTAATAGGTAATTAAAAACCTATCATTATGCTAGTATAGGTAGGATTCCTTTTCTCCAAAGCATTAGTTTACATTTCTTAATTTAATCTAATTTGAAGTCATTATGGGGCTTCTTTCTCAGTTCATGGCTCCTGCTTCTTATGTTCACATCTGTCTGTATCTCCTTCTCCAGACACAACTGGATATAATAATGTTGGCTTTGACACAACTTCCTCGCATGGGTATTTAAAATATAGATTTCTTTCCAGCAAGCCAAGGCTTCAGCTGCTACAAATTTCATTGCCAGACTTCTGCCCCACGGCACTAACAATAGCTTTAGGGACTGGCGTGGGGTCCCTATGAAGATTGCCATCGTGAGCAGGGTCTTGTTCAGCTTGCACCTGCTTGCACCAGGTGATCCTGTTCATCTGCCTTGGTCATCTTTATTTATTGAAGGGTCCCTTCGTGCAGTATGGTTACTTGGAATGGTGGTGCAAGGGTGAAACTGCTGTATCGCAGCCACCACTGTCAGAGAGCAGCAGTGGCTTGCTGGAGTCAGGGAGGGAAGCTGGGAGCCAAGAGAGACAGCAAGGCAGGCAGGAGCAGGGGCCTCGCCAGCAGAAGTGCAGTCCCACAGTGCTCAAATACAAACAGAAGAGCAAGTTCGGTGACATTAACCCAAATCAGTTGAGAGTGCAGACTGGCAGGGGGGTCTGTAGCGACAAGGCAGGTTTGAGGTCAAGCTGGGAAGCCAAGTGGGCAAGGCTGGGTCAGAATCAGCAAGGTACAAGACCAGGCACAGCACAGTCGTACCTACCGCATAGCTCAGGCAATGACCAAGGGTGAGTGCCGGAATTTTAATGCAGCTACAGGGCCGAGGAAGGGACACAGCTTTCCCACACAGCTCTTTTCACAACAGCTTGGTCCCAGCACACACAGCTACACCATCTCTGGGCTGGCCTTCGACATGCAGGGCACTAAAACCCTGGGGTGGTGAGGGAAGAGGCTGCAGAGCCTCTTAGTGCAGTCAGGACCCTGACATTTATATCTTCATCTTTTTCTTCGCAGAGGCTCATGATCACCCGTGGTCCAAAAGTGGTACTTGAATATTGATTTGTTAATAGGAGATGGAAGTGCCTGGAATGCTCATCAAGTTCTCAATGCAACGAGTACCAAGTTCCTGGGAGAACACAGTCCTTGAATCCTCTGGGTCTCCTCTGAGGAACTGATGCAGATTTCTAGCCACTGTACATCACTTATTGGTCGAGACAGCTATAACAGGTTTCTCATTCCCTCCTGAAAATTTAGTATAAATAGAGATTCTTGGTCTCTGGCCAATATATCAGTCACTATCAGAAAAAATAAAAAATCTGTGTTCCTCTTTGAACGATCATAAACTGGTCATTTTAGGAGATAATCAAAGGTCGAAATCCATTGTAACAGTCATAGCAGTAAAAGTCTATATTCTTTTATTTGGCAATAACTTAAATAATATACAGACTACAAGAAACAAAGAATTTTCATCCTTTGTTATCAAGGATTCGTTCAGTTAGTATGATATTCTAGACAGAAGGCTCTGAACTTGCACCCAGAAAAACGTGCAGAGCATTATACTAATGAGTAAATCATTGATTGAACCCAGCAGTTCACTGGGAATAAGGTTAAATCTGTGCTTTATGTCCATGGGACCAGGCCCTTGGATTACTTATTTTGTATTAATTTGCTACATTCTCCCCATTTTAGACACAATTCCTTTTTAATGAGGTAAACAAGACTTTCGAAGTCAGTGTGAAAAGGCACTTGAAAGCAAGCTGTCCCTGTCTCAGAGGGGGATTTCCTTGGAAGTCTAAAACATTATTTTTGTGTTAATAACTTAATAGCTTAACTCTCAGGCACAGATCACAGAATGCATACAGGTAATCTGACTACTTACATGGAAGTGAATCTAATTAGAGTTCAATACCTTTAAAATGGCTAAATTATGCATGGCATTGGGATCGGTTGTGCTGACTGAAAATCAACACTGGCATTCCTGGTGGGAAATTATTATTACTTTGTTTAATTTATATATTTGCCTTGCTCTGACAGCAGGAAAGACTGTGTTTGCTGCTTGTGAAACTGTATGGAAGGAATGCAGATACAGGGTGTTGTATTTTTTTCAGCCAAGCTCGTGTCATTCTGTTTTAAATTCCAAAATAAGGTCACAGCAAACTTTATGCATCCAAATGAGAGCTTCTTTTTTGCTACTGCAGTTGCCAGAAGTGCGAGCAATTGTCAATTTCCACACAAAGTTGAATCCAATAAGGACAGTGCAGATTTTCCATAGCACCTGTCAGGCAAGTAGTCACAGCCACTGACTTCAACAGACGAAAAGCTTTAACACCAAGTGCTTTAGCTATTGACTCTGGTAAGAACAGCAGTAAGCCAAGTTTGAGAGTTTTTGACAGTCTCATCTAGAAAGGATAAAAATACCAAGGAAAGAAGAGCTATTTGGAATGTGCTAAAAACACACTGGGGAAGAAAGATTTAAATGGTATAGAAGGAAAAAATATCTATTTTTATATACAAGAATTATAAACCAACAATCCATTATCTTAAAGCATTCAGAGTATGGTGAAAAGCCATTGCCTCAGATGCTCAAGGTGAAATTAGTGCACCTGGGGTACACTGTGGGGAACATCTCATTCTAGCAGACAGAAGGTCACTACAGCTTTCCAGTCTAGCCTATTCATCCCTGGGCAGAGACTCTGAAAACTGTATTTTTATTTTTAGGTGTTCCCTCCAATGAAACTGCATTTTAACATGGAAAAATTGTGCTCAGTTGTTACTTTTTTTTTTTTTTTGCTTTTGTTTGCCTAGATTACAGCTATAACCTTTTAGTGAGATAACGGCAGAAAAAAGACACAATGGGTCACATTTTCTGCTTTCTTTCAAGTGACCTAATCTGCTTTTAATTCTCTCTTTATATTTCTCCTTCCTGCTAGTGATGAGACTAACAAGCCTCTTGATTGTTTTTTAAAGGCATAATATATTTTGATGGCCATATTTTTACAGTAAGCACCTATAAGCTCCTGGCCTTATTCCCAACTGGTCAAGCTAACACATGTTAAAATTTCCTTGGCATTGCTTCATTCAACACACTTGATTTTAACCAGCTTTCAGCTGGAGATCTTTTTAAAAAACTACAGATATAAGACAGTGAAAAAAATCTGAATAAAATGTTTTATGCCATCACTGCTTAAGACCTTGTTATCTTATTTTCTCCCGTTCAACTTTTGGAGACAGTATAATGCAGTTACCAAATATGAAAAGTAAAAGGAGCTACCTTTGCAGTTTCCAACAGATCATAGATTTCTACAGAATATCTGAATTAAATATACTCAGAAAATAGTAAAACAAGCTCATAAAATTACTGTTTTCTGAATAAGAAAAAAATATGCTATCTGAAAACTATAAAATTTTTTTAAATTATTCATTCAGAAGCACATCTGAGTTGGAAATAAATACTAAATTTAAAAAGTAGTTCATTGCCTCAGGAACTGATTCAGAACTCACAGTTATGTGAAGATCAGGTTCAAGACCACCTGAGGAACCTGAGCATATATAAGTCCATGGAACCTGATGAGATGCATCCCAGGGTCCTGAGGAAACTGGCTGTTGTAGTTGCCAAGCCACTCTCCATCATATTTGAAAAGTCATGGCATTCAGGCAAAGTCCCCAGTGACTGGAAAAAAAGAAATATCACACTCATTTTTAAAAAGAGTAAAAAGGAGTAGCATGGGAACTACCAACTTGTGAGCCTCACATCTGTGTGCAGTAAGATCATGGACTAGAGCCACCTGAAATATATGTTGAAACATACAGAAGACAGGGAGTTAATTAGACAGCCAACATGGTTTCACAAAGGGCAAATTGTGCCTGACTAATCTAGTGGCGTTCTGTGATGTAATGACTGCATCAGTGGACAAGGGAAGAGCTACAGATGTCATCTACCTGGACTTCTGTAAGGCCTTTGATACAATCCCCCACAGTATTCGTACCTCTAAATTGGCAATATATGGGTTTGATGGATGGACTGCTAGATGGATAAGGAATTGGCTGGATGGCTGTGTCCACAGAGTTACAGTCAATGGCTCAATGTCCAAGTGGAAACCAGTAATGAGTAGTCCATACTGGGACTACTACTCAATGTCTTCATCAATGACATAGACAGTGGGATTGAGTGCACCCTCAGCAAGATTGCAGATGACACCAAGCTGAGTGGTGATGTTGATACACTTGAGGGAAGGAATGCCACCCAGGTGGGCCTTGACAGGCTTAAGGAGTGGGCTCACATTTTACCAGAGACTGTAGTGACAGGACAAGGGGCAACGGTTTTAAACTGAAAGAGGGTAGATTTGTATTTGACATAAGGAATACATTTTTTACAGTCAAGGTGGTGAGACACTGGAACAGGTTGCCCAGAGATGTTGTGGCTGCCCAGTCTCTGGAAGTGTTCAAGGCCATGTTGGATGAGGCTTGGAGCAACCTGGTCTAGTGGATGATGTCCCTGCCCATGGCAGGAGTGTTGGGCTATATGATCTTTAAGGTCCCTTCCAACCCAAACCATTCTATGATTCTATATCAATGGAAGATGCTTGCTGATTTTTGGTGGTAGTACATTGCGATCTTTTATTATCTTCTTCTTTTTCTTTGACTTTCTTGTATAATTTCCTAATTTCTACCTTTTTGCTGTGATGCACTACAAATGGCAGATGATAAACTGCAGTAGAGGTATTGTAAACCAGAGATAATATAGTTACATTATTGTAAAACCCAATGGGAAGACTCCTTGTTATTTAGTAAACAGACCAACAATCCAAAGGCCATGGACATAAACTGTCCTCTGATTTCTGAAGGGCATCCATTGAGATCCAGGGAAAAAGGTCGTTGATGGAGCAATTGTGGACATTTGACTGGTACTGCTTTTGTCCCATCAGACAGAGGATTTCAAACTGCAGGAATATGACTGACTATTAATAAATGTGATGTTAGTAGACACCAAGCTCTTCACCCAGAACTGCTTTTAAAATGAAAAAGGGACCTGAAGTCTGAGATGTAATGGCAAGCTAGCATGTGATCACTTCTACACACAGAACAGATAAGACTGCATGTAGTGGTCTGCCACATTTTTGTGACGTGTCACAAAAGCCCAACAGAGCATCTAGAACAGGGAAGGTTAATGTCAGCTACCTGATTTTTCATGGATGCCTCCATGAAAGTTGGAAGGAGGCATCCATGAACAGTCAGATAAGGTCTTTAGGCAGAGATCAAGCTCAAGTCAAATCAAGAATTGAAGACAATGATGTTCCCTTGTCTGAATTCCTTCAAGGGCTCAGTGTGTAAGGCATCAGAGTATGGCTAACACACCTATCATATCATGCCTTTTGAAGGAGGAGAGGTAGACTAGCTTAAAAAACTGATCATAGCCTGCTATCAGCAAGCTATGGAGTGACTACCCATCCATCACCGTTTTCTCCAGGACTTCATTAGCTCCCAGCAGCCTTTAGCATTCAAAAAAAAACTTTCCTCACAGTGAGACAAGTTTGACCCTAAGGCACATTTATGCTTTTTCAGTGAAGCAAATGAGGTTACACAGATGAAACTGAGAGCAAGATTTCATCCCTTGTGCTCGGTTCATCTTTTCACCTTTGTGTTACCATAAGCAGAGTCATTTCTTGATTAACAGCAGATTCAAGTCTCAGATGTTAGGTATTTTACTTAAGCTTCAAGTGAATCAGAAGTCATGCTAGATATCTCTGAGTCCAGGATTCCTGCTCAGATAACTTCCAAACTGATTTCTGCATACAGCAGTAAAGGATGCAGAGAGGATTGGAATCAGAAATCATGCTAGATATCTCTGAGTCCAGGATTCCTGCTCAGATAACTTCCAAACTGATTTCTGCATACAGCAGTAAAGGATGCAGAGAGGATTTGGGGGCCGCACTGAGTTCTGTTACAGTCCCATGAGATTTGTGTACCATGGGTCAAGGAGAATTATTTTTTAATTAATTAAGAAAAACAATTGTCATAGCCATTGAAGCACCTCATTCATTCAGCCCCTTAATTACAATTTTATCCATGTACCTATTTCCAAGGTGAGCCAAAATACTTCCTTTTTGTTTTGCATGCTTACATTCTAACCTTTCCTCTTCGCATTTTACACTTGTGTCATTCAGTAGAGCCTTTTAGCATCGTGGCAGAAGAAATAGGTGGCTAATCAGACATCTCTGTCTGAGATGGCCATACTTGACCAAGGGATTAGCTGGGCATTTACCTTGTGGGTTAATGACTCAAGGGGAAGGGACTATTACAGCTTCTAGTCTTGATTTAGGATGGCACTTTGGCTCTTGCATTGCACATTAGTCTTAATTGTCCAGGCAGAAGGAGTAATCAGTTCTTATGTTCCCTGTGTGCTGGCAGCCTGAATTGTAATCTGCAGCCCAAGGGTAAAGATGTCATCTGAGTCACCTTTATTCAAGATGAAAACCTAAGAAATTTTGCTTTAAAATCTTCTAGGCAAATTAAGCTAATACCTAACAGGACAGAATTCTTGTTCAACCACTTTTTCTAATTTCTCAGCATGAACAACTACACAAAATACATCTTCTACATTTAAAACCCCTTAAGAAGAAAAGCAGTGAAGGGGTTGAGGGTGGGGGTGGAGGTTGGAATCCCACTTTTACACCTAAACAAGGACAACACCTGCCCAATTCCTGTTCTACCAGGTCTCTCATTCCCAATCCTGTCTCATGTTGTGATGGTGGTTATTCAGGCTGCAGGACCATAAACTCTGCACTGCAGCAGTATGTTACAGCTGCATTTGCTGGTCACTCAGGGGCCAGTTCTGTCCTTGCTTCAAGCTGTGCAGAAGGCAGGCTTCTCTTTTTCTGGGTTGCAAGCGATAAACAAGTATGGCCACCTCTTCTCCAGGGAACTCAGGATATTTCTGCTTGCGTCCACATATGCGCTCACTCTGCAAGAAGAATAAAACATCTATGGAGTGATGAGCTCTTGAATGCATTTTAAAAAAACACTGATGACTTTCTGAAAAAAAATCCAGATTTAATTAATAGTTTTATAATCAACAGTGCTATGCAGGGGCTAAAAAATGTCAATGATAGCCTAAGCAGTGACTAAAACCAACAGACTGATGTTCTACATTAGCTACCCTTCAATAAGTTCTACATTTACTCTGATTTACAAAGCAAAAAGGGTGCTGTGGCTGGTTCTGGGAGCAGGGTCCACAGTCTCTTTCTCCCTCCCCTGTACCTGTGTACATTCTAACCATTAAGAAATTAAGTCTACCTCCCTAGACCAGGCTTAAGAAAATGAAGGAGCGCTGTTTCTGAGATGTGACCTGGAAGAAGGAAGGTAGTGGTCTGGACAAAACCTCCATGGGCCAGGAGCTGCAAATGAGATTGAAAATAATGGATAAGATCTAGAATGCCGAATCGCTTTAAACGAGGTGAAATAAGATGGGGAAGGGTTTGGAGAAACAAGTAAATTCAAGAATAGATGTTTGAAGTGGGAAAGAGTAAACCATGATTCTGTTGCAAGGGAGGAAAGCTAGACTGTACGAAAAAGTAGGTAGATGAGTAAGAAAGCCTGAGTTCAAAACCAGCGCATTGTCTGTTTTTTCACATGTGTATAAAAAATAGTCTGTGAAAAGATCATTCTAGAGTCCTAACGCATGTACATGATAAATTAATCCTAGTCTAAGGATTGTTGTCTTCTGCTTTCATTTGCCAAAGCTAATTTGATCACTAAGTCCTTAACAACTCTATGGACTGCCCTCAGTTTTGCCTCTAAACAAGGAAAGTGCTTGCTGTTTTTAAACTGAATTCTTACTGTTCAGAGGAAGCCAACACCTGCTGCTAACTCAAATGCCAGATGGCGCATTTGGATTTATTTAGAAGTGACCCACTTTACAGGAGAAAGCGTTGCCCATATAAGATGATACCTGTACCCCATGGGTTTGCATGAGGGACCAAAATTCAGCAGGCTCATAAGGCTGAATGCAAAGCAATGCTGAGCCCAGCACTATATACTGCAGGTGATTCATCGCATTAGCAGCTCAGCTGGATGCATCAGGGATCTAAATGCCTTCAAACTGTCGGCTTTTTTCCACATTAGGAACTAATCGTTCTTGCAAATGAATAAACTGCAAAAGTATCTTTCTGGACTGGCTTGGGAAAGAGAAGAGTGCTGAGCCAGAGTGGAAGAAAGAAGCCTGTATTTCTTTTCACCCACCTTTCAGCCTTTCAGAGTGATATTTTGCACTCTGTTTTGCTTTCCAGCAGTATAAAAACATCTGCTATGAGTCTCTAAAAGGGACTGTTGCTAATCTACCTAAAAAAGACACTATAGGGACTGACTTTAAAACTTCCTGGTGTCATTTCTTAGTTAGCCAAAGGAGTGGTGAATGAGCCAGTCTTCTCTTCCAAAGATTAGGATGGTAGGTAGTGTTTCACACACACAATGAAACAAAACCAGGTACTCATCCCATGTCTCATATGTAGTTGTGTGGAAAGATGTCTTTGCAGAAATGAGCTGAGCAAGAGGCATGTATTTATTTATTCACAGCAATAAAACACGTAATATCCATAAGGGCATTCACATTTCTCAAGCAATGCAATTCTTTGGAGTCTGCTCACTTATAGGTGTTTACTAAGGTGAGTGTCCAACTGCAGTTGTTTTCACCTACAACACTTAAAAGATCTCCTTGGAAAACAATTCCAGGATTAATACATCACATTTAGATCAAAATGACTGACTACCAGGACATAAATGTCAGAGGTAAAATCCTCAGTTTACGATGTCTTCAAAGTTATTAAGTACCTGCTTCATTTCGCAGCCACCTGATTTCAGATGTCATGAGCTAGAGGGTCTCCAATTAGTGTTTCTAAATCTTTTTTGAAGACCCTTATACTTTGGACTCGATGGCATTAAGTTTAATGATTTAATCATGCACCCTATGGAAAGAGAACTTGCTTTTGTTTGCTCTTAAACTTGATACCAAGTAATTTCACTGAGTATTCTGTAACTGTCATACTGTGAGAAATAATGAACAGCTCTCCTTAATCACTTTCTCTGTAGCACTCATGGTATTATAAAATTTCTCACATCCTCCCCTTCCCTCCCACAGTTTGTTTTCTAAGTTGAAGGACTCTAGATTGCTTACTGTTTTCTGTGGAAGTTGTTCCATTTTGCAGATCAATGTTGCCATTCTTCTCAGCATCCTTCCCAGCTCAAGTATAACCCTCTTGAGATGAATGTCAAGAATTTAATGAAATGTGAAATACATTTGTGAAAACAGAACATTAACTCTTACCATTTGTTTCCCATTTTTCAACACAATATTAGTCCCTGAGAGATCTTCTGTCATAGGTCATTACAGATTTACATGCCTTTGCTAAGCAATCTTTTCAAAAGATTTTTGAAAATACATATGTATGAACAACTGTAATCATCTGCTCATTGCCACCTTCAAAAGACTGTAATAAACTTGTGAACAAAAATAAATCCATGCTGATTTTTCCCCTATATCTCATATTTACATTTCACCCACTGACATTTTTATTCTCTCTCAGTTTCTACAGATTTGCTTGGTACAAAAGTCAAATCCTCAGAACTAACTCTGTAGCTCTTTTAAAGACTGATGCAGCATCTTCTTTTCTTTTTAATGTATAAAAAGGCCTCCAGTACTGTGGTTGCAATGGTCTCAACCTTTGTATGCATTTAAATAAATGCTTGGATTTAAGGATATGAATACTTAAGGTACTATATAATAAGATACTATATACCAGTAAGATACTATATAATTCATTTCTGGAAAAAAGTTTCAAATAGACACTTTTCAAGCAATTATTTTCAGTCATCTGTCAGGTTTTCTTCCATTTTCAGTTACTTCCCTTTCTCTTAGATCTCAGACCTTGTACTTGATGATAGAAAATATTATCTCTAGAGCAATAATTCAATGAAGTCTGCATATGAGATTTCTTTTCCCTTTAACTTGAGTAGTTGTAGTCTTGGAGAGAGGGTTACAAGCTGTCCTTTCCACCAGAACCTGAAGGTAAATGCCATTTATCTCTAATGGAAATTGACAGGAATAAAGTGCAGTGCGGTCTTAATGTGAACATACTGAGGTGTCCATGTCTTTATCGTTGCATTTAAAAACTCCTGCCAAGTCCTGGTAATAAAAATCATTATAAAAAGGAAAAAAACCCCAAATATATACTAAAATCTCATTCTAAAAGTAAAGGGTCGCATGACTTATTGATTGAGGAATTAAGAGATGCTTCCAGGCTACTCATAAGTATGTACAAATTATTTATTGCTGTCCTATAGTCCTAGTTCTTCTTCAGACAAAAACATACACAGAAGTGTCTAAGCTTGAGAGATCTCACAGAATTTCCTATACATTATTTTGCAAGTCTCTTTGTCCAGGTTATGTAGCACTTTGCCTCCAGCCCAAGCTCTCATATCTCAGACAATATCTTGAGAAGTCTGACAAAAGTCAGACATTTGCATGCTCTCTGATTTTGTACTCAGGGTGAGTAGAGGAAAGCTTAGGAAAGCTTAGCTCTCACAGTGGTAATATTCAGTGCACCAAGCAAAACAGATCAACTGTCTGCAAATGGCTTGCTGAAGGTGCAGGGAATTCAGCATGACAAGGAAGTGATGTAGCTCTGCTGGATTCCTTGTAAAGTGGAAGGACAGCACAGCAGCACCCAGCTGCACTCTTTGAACAGAGCAGCCGGGTGTTATGGCACTAAATGCAAACTGAGAAACCAGGGAACAATTTTCCTGTTGACAGTCCTCTGTGACCATGCAAAAACCTCTTTCAGTCTCCATCTGTGAATTCCTTGTTGCAGGAAAAAGGTTAATAGTGTGGAAAGCTGAAAAAAGAGAAGGGCAATTTTTCTTGGCTAAGCCAACGTACGTACGTGTACGTCACGTGTATCAATGCTACACTTTGCAGAAATATTTCCAGTGTTGGCAAGCAAGATCCACAGGTTTAAAAGAGCTTTTAATTAACATCATCCTGCCTGACCAAGACAGTGAGAAGCTGAACACACTGAAGATGCAAGGCAGTCTTCTAGTAGTAGGACTCAGATAAGTATAAATAAAACCCAGTTCAAATTTTTTAGAATATTCTACTGTCTGACTGATTGAAATAAATATATCATATAGTCCCTGAGATCATCAGCTGCAGACTTATGTAACAGTAGAAACTGTTTTTCAGGAAAAATATTAATTGCAGTCTGTTATTAGCCATGAAAATATTCTTCAGTGTTATGAGTTGCAGTTCTTCTCATCAAGCTAAATGCCCTGAAATGTATTTCCTAAAAGCAGTACCCTTAACTTTACTCAACACAGGAGTTGTGTTAGCATCATTAAATGTTGGCTCTTTGAGGTTTTATTATTAAATAAAATGGACACATATGAAAGGACTTGAATGGTATCACATGTATTTCGACTTCCACAGTGGAGGGATGATGCTGCCATAGCAACAAAATCTCTGGATTGTTTGAATTTGAAACCACTGCAGTTAAACTGCCTGTTGTGACAGATAACAGCTCTATCACTAGCCTGCAGTCACCATGATTTTTGCAAGTACAATCATCTGCAGTATGGTCCATATTTATGTTATCAGGGGTTGTATTTCCTTAGGATTTTACATGCAGACTGATGCTTCTGTAGTCCTTCTGCCTACCTGACCAAAAATTTTGTCAACACTAGATTTTCAGAAGACAGAGCTCCATGTACGTGTCTGTATTTACATAATCAATACCAAAGCTGTTAAGTGGAGTTGGCTATTTCAATAGTAATACTGTCTTGATGTTGCTATTATTTGATTGTAAAGTATAGTCACTGGACTTACAAATAAACATATACACATTTTTGCATCTTATTTTCTATAATTATATATATATGTATTGCACTTTTAATCACAAACTATGGGCAGTAAAATAAGCCTTTTGCCAGACACATACCTCTGATACTTCTTTTCTTCCTGGGCTTAGCAAAGGTCTGGTTTAGGAGATTGCCTCTCTCCTTAGAAACTGGAATGCTTGAAAACTTATAGATGAGATAGTTTAAATTTCTGCCTTTGCTGGCATTAAACTAGTTTTTGCAATATCACACTTTAGATGCTCATTTTTTTCACACTTCTTAAAGCAACAATTATCTTTTTCAAGCACTGACCTTTGGCAAATATACTCAACCTTTACAGCAATTACAGTTACCAATTTCATTAACAAATATTATTACAATAATATGAAGAATAGATATCAATTTTGAATCCTTTTAATGTACAGGATGCAGCTCCTGAGTAACATTTTTTCATTTCTCAACTGGTAGTACTTTCCCATGTAATACTATATTTTCTCTATTTATCCACAGCTGTTGCTACTCCAAACGTGGCTCTTCCCGCTCTCAGGCCACTTATGTCACCCTGGGAGAGTAAAGGCTCTATCTAAAGATAGAATATATTTTCATCTATTTTCAAGTCTTTTTATGTACAGTAATAGGGATTGGGTGTCTTCAAGATGAAAGAGAATCGGGTGTTCTGGTGTATTTTCCAGCCCCTCTGTAATTTGCAATTGTTCACAGTCAGAAAGGGTGTATTACAAAAGAGCTGCTACCTATTAAAATATTTCTGGTGGGAATCCATTAGTGAAAATCTATGTTCCATTAGTGAAATTAGTTATATAGCCAACGTAACTATCTACTAAGTGTTGGATCAACATCCTTCTCCCTCCTCACCTCATAATTGGCTCACGAGTTATAGCAGACAACTGCTACCCCGGGGAAATAAAATGGGAGTATTTTTGGATATAGAGTCTCTGCTACAAAGCAGAAACTTGGCTGTGAAGGGAAATCTTCCAGACAGCTACAGGAGTATAGTTACACTGCTACTGCTGAGACAGTGCAACAACTTCTGTAGGTTAGTTTCTCTCAGGATTTAGAATGTTTCTTTTCAGTTTAACATATGTCTCTTCAAAAGCACTTTAAGCCAAAATGAAAACAAGCTTAAAATCACATAGAAGCTCACAAGGGGACTGAAATTAACATACTCTCAGTGATATAATTAAAACAATAGAGATGATGCACTTCTCCAGAGAAAAACATCCTTAAATAAGCTCTTCAGTTCTGCATTAGAGGTTCTTTCTCCCCCATTAATTAAAAAAGTGTGTAAAACACAAACTCACTATCACATCAGCTGTTAAATCTCACGATACCTCACAGAATGAGATGGCTAGACAGTGGGTGCTGCATCTATGTGTATTATTGTGACAATCCTGAATACAGGCGTCTCAGAATAACTGTTAGCCCCTACCTCACCTTTTGGGGGATTTGCATTTCAGTTCTGAGACCCTGCTGGTGTTCAGGGAGCACTGGCCACCCAGGTTGCTGCTTTTTCCATGTCTAGCACCAAAGGTTCCTTGACCTCAGTGCAGTAGTGTGGAAAATAGCCTGTGAAGCTCAACCCTTACTCAGGTTTTAAAAAAATAAACACTTCCATATCTTGTGACCAGAGGCTAGCACAGGCTGTTCTATTGCTCTCAATAAATTTTCATTGACTCTAAAGATTAACCAGCTTGGGAGCTTTTAATATATCATCATCATTACATTTGCCTTTGGTAAATTTACCTAAAATGTCTTTCAGAGGACTAAACTGCAGCATAGCCAGGGAGATGAGAAATTGCTGTTCACAAACTACTGCCTTGCTAAGGTTAGCTTATAAAAACGTGTGCTGACTTAGGCAGTATTTTTCATTGCCCTTTTGGGGATGAAAATTTCATTATATTAAGATTTCTTACACATCCAGGAGTGTCCTCACATATATATAAATAAGAGGAACTGCTGAGCTCTGAAAATAAATCACCTTTGCTTGGAGATTTTTAGGAAACAGGCTGTGCAGATAGAAAAAAAACTTAAAATACTTCCATTTGCCTTAAGAAAAGTCAGTTTTCAGTGGGATACACAGCCAGTACTTCGTCAGAGATATCTTCCAAGGATAGTCAGGACACAGCACTGAAGAAATGAGTTGAGTGCCAATTCTTGGTTGAAAACTCAAGGTATTTTGAAAAAATCAAGTGTCCAACATCTGTGTAGAGAGCTCAGCCTGTCAATGACTGTTCTTCCTTGGAGTAAGTGTGATAAAGGATCATCATAGCAGGGAAAGATAGTTTCATGAGCCTGGGAAGTAAAATCAGTGCTGGAGCTCAGAACTCAACCTCTAACATTATGCATCAATTTGCTTACCTACAGAATAGGAGGTAGAAAAGCAAGCTGAGAAGACCCAGTGTTGAGGTCCTCACTCAGACAGGTTTGACAGTTTCTGACAACACTTTAGTTTTCAAAACATAAAAAAAAATATGTAGAAAAGACCTTTTGTAAATTATTAAGTGATCTGAAGTCTAATGGATGCATTCAGATATTATGGGAGTCATTAACATGTTACATGGTAATGCAAATGTCGAAGAGTTCTTCTGGTGATATGGGACTTAAAAATTATGGCAATATTCCTATTAATTAGTTTGCTCCAAAATTTTATTATGTGGAGCTGCACATCCCTAGAATTTTACATGCAAATTGGTGCCTCCTAATTCTTCCTGCCATATGAATCAAAGTGTTAACTGGGCCACATTTTCAATGAGTGGATCTCTGTATGCATACATCTGTGCTTACATGTCCACATCCCAAAGCTGTGCTTGCAGCTGAATGTTTTGATATCTGTTATTTGCATGAAAAATGTTGTCACTAAGGGTAAAAACATAGGTATGATTTGTATAAAATTATAGGCCTCAGCTTCCTGGAAAGATTTGAGCATACGAATTAATATAAATATGAATAATTTATCTACTGATATGTTATCTCCTTTCGGGCTCATTCAAGTGAGAAATTGGCTCCATAGTTGGGAAACTACTTATCATCTGAATGACAAGACACCCAAACATCATATGCTGGCCCAAAACATTGCAGTGTCATTGCACTCCCTGAATCACCAAAGGCGTGTTGGACTCTTTCAGGCAGCGTTTGTTGCAGGGACCCTCCAGCTAAAGTGAAATTGTCCTATGAAATCTCAGACAGCCATTTTGTTGTCAAAACAGTGTAAAGAAGGGCACACTCTTCTCAAAGGACTGCTGTGAATTATCGTCCTGGTCACAAGGTGGCAATAGGAAAAGAATACGCTTTGCAAATAGGCCTGTATTTGAAGCACAGCACTTCCTTAAGTGGATAAGTTTATATATCAGCTTACACTTTGCTCAATGTTCTTCCTGAGCATAAAATCTCTTGGCAGAGCTCTGCAAAGTCAGAGCAGTGTGCACACATTTTTCTTTCAAGCTGTGAAGTTTGGTCATAATAATCAGTGATATTCTTAGCTCTTTCCTAGGGCACTAATTTCCCAGAGCTTCTTTTATAGTCAGCTCCTCTACAAAATATTTCAACTGTTCTGAATTGTAGAAAATTATCTCATCCCATTGGCTATAGGATAAGCAAAACAAGGTTAATTTCCCCGGCTAAATTTAGTTTGTGTGAATGGCCCTTAACTTTTACAGTATTTTCCTAACATTTTCCATTAAAGGAACCATTCAAAATAATGCAAATTATTCTCACAAAGAATGGAGCCACAGGATCAAATAAAGAGTATCTGGTGCCTGCTCCATTTTATCTTACATATTGTCATCATATGATGATTCTATAAACACATTATCTCCCTAGTCTCCATTCTCCTTCTGTTTTATGTTCTGTAGCTTGGAAATACTCCACGTTGTCTACTGCAAGTACGTGTTCCCACCTTTTACTTTTAAATGCAGAGGAATGGAAAGCTTTAAGCAGCTGCAGGAGGCCCTTCCTCGCTGAGCAGTGCCGCCTGTTGATGGGGTGGTAAAACAATGTCTCCCTTCTGACATTCACACTGCTTTGGGAGTTTAAGTGCCTTCTTCAGAACACCAGCATTGTTCACAACTTTTTGTTTTGATAAGCGTCATGCTTCAGTGACACATTCTTGAGGAGAAAAAGACCTACACCCCACAGCTCAAGAGCGTGATTCTCTTCGCTGTTGAGCATGGTGATCTAGAACACGGCACAGTTAAGAAAAAAAAGGCTGTGCAGTGCTTTCTTCCTAATGATTGACTTAGGTTCTTTCTAGTATTTAACTTAGTAGCTATTTAATGAGAATGTAGATGTGTATTATAAATGGCATACTACACAAAAGAACTATCTGTTGTATTTATTTATTTTATTTATTAAGAATATAAAAACAATATCTCTTATACATGTCTGGAGACTTTATGCTACCGTGGTTAAAGTGGAAATATTTTATTACCAATATTTTAAAATGGATGTATCCAACACCATGATGAACCCAAAAGTAGAAATCCATTAAGAAAATCACAGATTAATGCAAACAGATTTTATGTGTAGTACCAGCTACCAGACATTCTATTTAATATATTTCAGATTAAAATAAGTAGTCCTCAGTTGTTTAACACTTACAAATTTACAGAAACTGGATTTTCTTCCTATTGTATATAGAGCACATACATAGTAGAATAGCACGAAACATACCAGGACATTAATTTAGGGTGATGGGCATAATTCACACACTGTGAGTAAAGTCATCTTCTCATATTCATGTTGATGAACCTTTTGACTAGTCCTTCATGCTGACATTTATTTGCTGAAATTTTGCGTGCACCCTTATATAACAAACCTGGTGGTGCCTGCCACCTGATTGCCAATCTCATGGAAAATGCAACTACTCCAATAGCACTGAATGAAGTCGGTTCTACCAACCCAATATATTTTGACTCTATAGCTATTTATATAGGGCTGGTTCTGAAGTGTAAAGGCTCACATTTACTTAGGAAACAGCAGTAGTTGGAGAAGTCGTTACCTCACAGGTAAATAACACCGGTGCTCGTTCCTCACCGTCAGCGCACAGTGCAACTGCTGAGTGCAACTCCCGCTGAGGACGGGTCTCCCGTAGGGCACCAGCCCAGCCCAGCCCAGCCCAGCCCAGCCCAGCCCAGCTCAGCCCAGCCCAGCTCAGCTCCTGCCTGGTCGGCTCAGGAGCGGCATCTCGTCCCCCTCACCACAGACCTGCGCAATGGACCCAAACGCCCACCGGGTGGCACTAAAGAGCCGGGCTGCGGCCTCCGGCATCGGCGCCTCCGGCATCGGCACCTCCGGCATCGGCACCCCCGGCACCGGCGGCGGCACCGGCTCTGGGCGCCGCAAAGCTTACGGGATGACACCCGCGTAGTTGCCCATATTCCTCGGAATATTCTGAATTTTAGCTGTAAGTTTTCTGTCAAGTTGGCCTTTAAAATTCACAAGTGCAGCGCTGTACTCCTGCTGTTGTAATGCAAAAGAATCACAGGATGGAGACAGAAGCTGCGGCAGAACAAGGTGTTGCCTCTAACGGAGACCGGCAGTTTGCTCCCTGACTGTCCACCTCTTCTGTTAAAGCCTGCCCTTCACTTCATCCTTTTGCGTCACGATAACGAGTTAAACTATCACACCAGACTAAATCAATCAGCCACACCTTCACAAAGAAGCTCTAATGTAGTTTTTGATTAAACCTCGTTTTAAATACAATGTTCACAGAATCACAGAATCACCGAATGTCAGGGATTGGAAGGGACCTTGAAAGATCATCTAGTCCAACCCCCTGCTGGAGCAGGAACACCTCGATGAGATCACACAGGAAGGCGTCCAGGTGGGTCTTGAATGTCTCCAGAGAAGGAGACTCCACAACCTAGAAGGAGACTCCACAACCTTACACAAACAAAGGCAAGGCTTGGACAAGGTAATATCTATTAGCAGATAACAGTGCAGTCTCACAAATGCCGGCTGTTCAAGCATATGCACATTCTCCAGGACTTAAAACTAGTCTTTTAACAAACACTAACCTTAAGGCTTTAAAAAGTTTCTCTCTTGGGTTGTTTGAAGTGAACTGAACATCTGAAAAAAATCCCCACTGGGACTTGGTGTTTATGATTTGCCTGCTAAAACATGGTATCAGCACAGGCCTCTGTTTTGCACATGTATGTTAAAAATGTGATATATGAACATGGAAATGGCTGCAGGAGGTCACACTGAAGATCCATCCAGTCCAGCAGTGGCCAATAGTTGAGCATGGTGCACATTGTGACAGGGCAAACAAATACCGACAGCAAATTCTTCCAGTTCCTAAAGGCCTGAACCTCGGGCACTTGCCAGCCCAGAGGTGATATTTGTGCTTAGTAGTCCTTGGTGGTGTTTTGTTTTGTTATATTTTTAATGGATTTGTCTTATTTCCACTTTCTTGGCATGCGTCCGGTTTGTCACTGATCGGTCTGCATGGCAGCAAGTTCCACATTTAGGTATGCACTGCTTGGAAGGTATCTCTTGTCACTTGTTTTGAACCAAGAGAGGATTGCTGATGCAAGGACAACGCTGCGTTATTGCACACAAGGGGAAAAGTTCCACACCTCTAAATCAGATCAGAGAGCTGCCTAACCAGACGTATGTATGCTATTTGCACCATATATAGTAAAAGGAGCTGAGATTATTTTTTACATCTTCTCTGAAGTCAGGTGATTACAGCAGCTAAAAGGCTCAGCTCTAAAGGCTGAGACCTTTAGAATCAAACTAGCATAATGTTTATCCAGGCATAAAGATGTTGTGAGGATAAAGCTCATTATTTCAGGCCTTCCTAGATTGAGGGAGAAGCGTTATATTCGTAATGACATATGGCAAGTACAGTGATATAAAGCAGCGAGGTGACATTCTGTACTGTGCTTGAATCATCTTACAAGATCTTTAGATGATAAGATAGTTTTACACGTACTCAGTTTTGAGAGTGTCTGTGGCTGAGGAGCTCTACCTGTAACTTGTGCTGCTTAAATCTCTCTGGGGCACTCAGAGGGTCACAACGCTGCCTTGTATCATCCCCTTCTGCTAACAACTTTTCTGTGACATGAAATACACGTCACACATTTAAAGACAGGAAAAGGTTCAGTCCCTTTAAACCAACTGTGGATTAAATCCATCAAGAACCTCTGTGGTTCCTCCTTTCAACAGTTTAGATCTTAGTATATTATTTCTTCTAGAAGTCAGACCAGGGTAATTATGGGGAAACCTGCTCTCTTAAAAGGATGGGAAAAAGAACTTTTCCTTGGAAAACAGTCTAAAGTTTGGTAGTTGAAAGATCTCATACAGAAAATACAATAAAAATCTTTAGATAAGGAGCTGGAATTTTCTTACATTTATTCATAAGCGGCATTTTTCATAAGCAAAAAGTGGGCCTTGGCATTTTCCAGTCCTAAGGTCAGACAGCAAGCTAGGTGCAGACCCAGAGTTTAAAAGCATTTCCTAATTCTGAATAAATCTGTAAACAAAACTAACTGGACCGAATTCCTTCTAAGCGAAGCCTGTTGAATTATGTCAACAGGAAAAAATTTGACCTATCTTGTTTGTAAAATGTTGCGTAAATATAACAAATAAGTTGAGTAAACAGTTCCAGAAAGAACGCAGCATCATCATCCAAAATATGTTCTAGGAGACATAAGGGTAGATAGTGAGCTGAAGACTTACATCATGGAAAAAAGCTAAATAAGGATTCAAATCTGCTCTAACACATTTAGCCTTGATGCTCTTATTTCTTTCTCTATTCGTTTATTTAGGACAGACGCAAAATCTGCTTACCAACCAGACAGGACCAAATTCACCTCTGGTGTAGTTTAGCTGGATCTAAGGCTAAGACTGAATCAGTAATTTGATTGCCAGAGGATGACAGACAGTGGGTCTGGATAAAGCACGGGATACAATTCTAGCTATATACACTGAATATCCAAACCCAGTGAAAATACTTAGTGTCCAGTGGATGGATTAAAAGCACTCCAGTATCTACATGCACAGGAGACCTGCTCCATTGGATTCACAGAGATCCTGTTCCTCTTTTCAGCTTCTCTCTGGTATTATTCCTCCCGGCAAGAGTTTCTTACAGGCCCTGCAAAGCCTGGTAAGCTGGTGTGGGTAGCAGAAACTGCTTTCCACCAACTGTTGCAGCTGGGACCAGGGGACCACTGTAATGGGACAGTCCTGAGAGGATAAGCCAGTCAGTAATTCAAGCAGGCGTCTATTTATGCTCAGCTTTTAGGCAATCCATTTGTTAACAACAAAAAAATCAAACATTAATTAAACAGCCAGACCTAAACATGAAGCCTTAGGTCTACAATACTGTGAGCCTGATGCTGCATTGTGGCTTCTGATGGCTCCATCATCTGACAATTCTTAGCCTCCAAGGCTGTGGCGGCTGAGTTCAAGAGCTCTCTGGCAGGGGAAGGCAGAACCAAGGGGGGCATATTGTCCCTTCCCCAACCTCCACTGTGCATCACTCGTGTTTACATACAGCTTTCCCGTGGATCAAGCCCAGTCTG
>NW_010287825.1:0-1451 GCF_000700745.2 Antrostomus carolinensis
AAACAACTCTGCAGACACCAAGGTGAGTGAAAAGGGAAGTGGAGGAGGTGGTCCAGACACCGGAGCAGAGATTCCTCTGCAGTCTATGCTAAAGACCATGGTGAGGCAGGCTGTCCTCCTGCAGCCCATGGAGGTCCATGGTGGAACAGATATGCACCTGTAGCCTGTGGAGGACATCAAGCCAGAGCGGGTGAAGGACATCAAGCCAGAGCGGGTGGATGCCCAAGGGAGGCTGTGACCCTGTGGGAAGCCTGCGCTGGAGCAGGCTTCTGTCAGGACCTGTGGCCCCTGTGGAGAAAGGAGCTCACCCTGAAGCAGGTTTGCTGGCAGGACTTGAGACCCGGTGGGGGACCCACACTGGAACAGTCCATTCCTGAAAGATTGCCCACCATGGAAAGGACCCTTAGTGTTTGTGAAGAACTGTTGTTCATGGGAAGAACTCATGTTGGAGAAGTTCACGGAAGACTGTCTCCCATGAGAGGGACCCCATGCTGAAACAGGGGAAGAGTGTGAGGATTCCTCTCCCTGAGGAGGAAAGAACTGCAGAAATAGCATGTGATGAACTGACCATAATCCCCATTCCCTCTCCCCCTGTGCCACTGTCTGGGAGGAGGCAGAGAAAATCAGGAGTAAAGTTAAGCCCAGGAAGAAAGGAGAGGTGATGGGAACGTGTTTTAAGATTTAGTTTTATTTCTCATTATCCTATTCTGATTTCATTGCTAATAAATTAAATTATTTTTTCCCAAGTCCAGTCTGTTTTGCCCATGATAATAATTGGTGAATGATCGCTCTCTGTCCTTATCTCAACCCACTAGCCTTTTGTTATATTTTCTACTACCTCTCAACTTGAGGAGAGACAGTGACAGAGCAGCTTTGTTGGGCATGTGGTATCCAGCCAGCATCAACCCACAGTCATTCTGCATTTTTATCTGTGTCACCTATTTTGGTAGAAAAGTAAGAAAATTATTTAGTTGCTGATCATTTGTTCACTTGTACAAGCAAGGAATTTATGTTTAATGTGAACCACCTTCACTACAGTCACTAGGTCGGCATCTCGGAGGAGGATGACTTCAAGCAGGCTCTGGTGAAGGAGCGCCTGGTCAGCCACCTCAGGTTCATGTCCCAGAAGGGTCAGGCCACCATGACGTTTGCCTCTTGGCTGCAGCTGCTCCTGATAGCGGTGTTGGTGAAGCTGTTCCACTGAACACAACAGGACTGTGTTCCCACCGTCTTGGCTGTTGCCACTCTTCCTGCACTTGCTGTCTGCTCCTGAGGAGAGATCTCCATTCTCTTAGTCACTCCTTGGATGTTCATCTTTGACTCTTTCAAAAAGGGTCCTGGGCAGCAACGCCTCCATCTTTGGCCTTGGTGAAAGGGTCATGGTGAGGAAGACAGGATTGCAGGACCCGACGGAGCAGGTTTTGGGGACAGGGAGGGAAGGGGTACCCTAA
>NW_010287826.1:0-3769 GCF_000700745.2 Antrostomus carolinensis
TTTCCCCTTCCCTTTCCCCTTCCCTTTCCCCATCATCTATTGCTACAACCTGAGGAACAATCCTTCCCAGCTGCCACCACCACCACCACCACTGATCTTTACTGGTAAAACATACAGCCAGCCTTTCTGTTGAATCTGAACCAGCTTTTTCTGGTGGTGGGTTGTCCTCTGAAGCTAAACAGAGATGCTCCACTTGCTTTTAGAGTCGGGCTTTGCTTCTTACATCCCTTATTCATGGTTTTTTTTAGCCCAGTTGACCTCTCCTGGAAGCTGTGTAGTCAGGATTTGGCTTTCTGGATGCTGGGAACGCCGCCAGCTATTTCCCCTCTCCAGTTGTGTGTTATCCTAGAATAAAATCAAGAAAATAGATATCTGTTAACATCTGCAGGCTGGAGGCATTGGAAATTGAGAAGAAGTGTATTTCTTTAGAGCTGCAATCTGAATTTATTTGCATCAGTGATGACTTTCAAAATTAGAAGCGGTTATTGGCGTCTGGCTTTCTGGAGGAGAGCCTGCAGAATTGCAATTGCAATTCCTATTTGATTGGGTTAATGGATGCGATATTAATGGATTAATGGATCCTGTATTCATGGATTTCAGGTTCATTGTCTGCAGGTAAAGGTGAAGGTTTTGCCACCCAGGATTTTCAAACGCCTCGTCCAAAATATTCCGTTGGCATCAGCGTGGGAAAAATATCCGATATAAACCTTCAACATTTGTCAGCTTGGTTCTTGCCTGTGGAAAACTGCAAATTAGACCTTTTGCTTTAATAAACAATCCTTTGATGGAGGAACAACTGAGCAAGGTATTCTTGCTGGAACACTCGAAAATAAAATAGACGCCCCGCTGTAGAGACCTGGGGAGGTAAAAACACAGCAGCCTTCTGGCAACGAAAGGGAAATTTCTGCAGTCCAGAACACCTGCAATAAAAACTACAGTGGGTTTTTTCCTGGCCTTTTTTTTTTTTTCCTCTCTTTTTCAAGGTTTTTGAGTGGGTGTAAGTGGCTTCCATTTATTACTTTTTTTTTTTTTCAGACGTGTCATTTCAATACCTGACCCTCAGAGGCACAACTCTGCAGCACGACAGTGGAAGTACCTTCGTGCTTTTAATCCTCAAGGCTGAACACGAGCTGGTTTAAACTCTCTTCTCCATCCATCAAATAAAACAAGAGGGACTCAAGGTGGCTGGTTTTAGGGGCAACACCCCTTCCCCTGATGCTTTCACAGCTGAGTTGACGATGGACAGTTGGCATCTCATCGTTTCTTCTGATGCTTGTCTACATTTGAACAGCCAGGTCTGAATATCAGGTTGAATTTAGCCCCTTGGGCGCCCACTCTCCATCAAGCATGAACTGTCACTGTGATAACCAATTGTCTGGTAACTCTCTGAAGCTCAGGGAGAGAAGAGTTCAGGAGTCTTTTCAGGGAAATATTGTATTTCACCACTTGTTGCCATGCCTGCAGGGCTGTCTCCTTGAGCTAATAACAGACTGCGAGTGGGTTTTGGGTTTCTTTTTATGATTTTTTGGGGAAATGCATTGTGACACCTCCTTCTAGAGATGGTTGGATATCATCTCTGTGTTCCTGCACGTTATGAATCATCTCAGATCAGAGCACCCTTCTCTGCTTAAGGCTCTGGCAGCATTTAAATGTTACAGGCTTGTGTGGCAGAGCGAGAGTCTGAGGGTTTTTCTAAAGCACTTGCTCACGTCCTGATCTTGTCACCTGCCCCTTATCTCAGTTCCCTTTGTTTCTGGTTAGTCCTTTCTTCCCTTGAGTCCTGGAATTTGTGTTACCAAGACAGAAGGATGTTGGACAAATTGGTTGCCAAGCATTCCCTATTCATCTCTTTTCCTTTGTGTCCTGGCCATGATGTGATATGATCTGGGACACCCCATTGGTATATCTAACTGTTAATTACGTTTATTAATTTAAATATTCTTCTCTTATTTAAATATTCTTCTTTTATTAATTTAAATATTCTTTACAAAAATATAAACACTGGGATGTTCTCAGTGTCTCTCTCAAAACCAGTCCCAGGCTGGAAGCAACACACAGCACAATTCTAGTTACTGAGGAAGAAACCCAGCTCTATTTCAGCTAAAAACCAGGACACTTTGTTGGCTCTTTATGAAGATAAGGTGGTCAAGAATATTAGATAGGTTGATATGAGGAAAAATTTCTTTACTGGAAGGGTTGTCAAGCATTGGAACAGGCTGCCCAGGGTAGTGGTGGAGTCACCATCCCTGGAGGGATTTAAAAGACATGTTGATGTGGTGATCAGGGACATGGTTTAGTGATGGACTCAGCAGTGTCAGGTTTATGGTTGGACTCAATGATCTCAAAGGTCTTTTCCAACCCAAATGATTCTATGATTCTAAGAAATATCTTTTGGTCCTCTTGAGTGTCTCCTTTCTGACCACGTCCACGTCTCCTGGCCTCAGTAAAGCCTCTTTGCTTTCAGACAAGGGGACTTCTCTGCTCACCCTGATGTTTTATTTCCTCCTAGGAGGAGGGAGGTGTTGGTGTGGGGGTGATTCAAGATGTCACATCCACACTGAGCTTTTCTTTTAAGGGATGTCTTTGCTCTTAGAAATGTTCATGAAGAAATGGAGACGTTCAAAACCCACCCTGACCCACCTTTCCTGTGCAACCTGCTGTAGGGAACCTGCTTTGGCAGGGGTTGGACTGGATGATCTCCTGAGGTCACTTCCAACCCCTAAGACTCTGTGATTCTATGAAACGTTATTTTCAGCTTGGTTTAATAACTCAATTGCTCTGTTGATCTCTTCTGCAACCCATGACTCCAAGAGGAGTCTCTTCTGCAACCCATGACTCCAAGAGGATGCTTTTTTTTCCAAGAAGACGTTAGAAAAGTTTCTCTCTATATTGGAAGAAATAGCCAGGTGACCACTAAAACAACCATCAAATATGATGTTGTACCTTCTGTGGAGGATCTGGGGTTATTTTGCAGTCAGCTGATGAAGCTTTGCAGCAAGGGCTGAGGTCTCTTCTGCAACCCATGATTTTTCCTTGTTGCTTTTTTTTCCAAGAAGACGTTAGAAAAGTTTCTCTCTATATTGGAAGAAATAGCCAGGTGACCACTAAAACAATCATCAAATATGATGTTGTACCTTCTGTGGAGGATCTGGGGTTATTTTGCAGTCAGCTGATGAAGCTTTGCAGCAAGGGCTGAGCTCGGTATTATCCACACTGAGAAGTAAATGTTAGTGGAGAACACGTTCCCTTGTTCACCTCTCCTTGTTCTTTTCATCTCCAATGAATCATTCCTGTTGGAACTGACTTTTGATGTGGACTCACCTCCAGATCCAATCCCATGACTGCTTTAAATTTCCAGTCAACTCTGAAGGTCCCAAAATGCTGCTGAAGAAACACCTTCCTGAAATGATGCTTCCTCCTTAGGTGGCACTGGGGTATTGTCTTCCAAAAGACTCCTCTACTTGTTGGCATCACTGTTGGAAGACTCTTCTGCAAATGAAAGAGCTAACAAGAGCTGAGATGTTTGCTCCAGGTTCAGAATATAGCTAGGGAGACATAAACACCTCTGGGGAGGGAGCTCTTATGTCTGAGAACTGGCCCCCTCCCTAAATGGGAGTATGAAGGGTGATGCTGCAAGGTCACTGAGTCCAACCACTTCAGATGCCCCCTAAACTGCTGATGTTGTTTTGAGTTCCTCCATAGTCTGCTTTGCTGCTAGCACTCTCATTTCTCTCATACAGAGATTTGTTATATCACAGGATGTCAGGGA
>NW_010287827.1:0-24342 GCF_000700745.2 Antrostomus carolinensis
CTTGATGTTGGGCATGATGGCAGCCGTGGTGGCTCTCTCCTCCTCCTCCTCCCCGCTCCGCCTCACGCTGCAACCGGCTGCCGTGCAGGGATCCACCCGCCTCCTGCGCGGGGACGCGGCTGGTGAGCGCAAGCCACACCGACTCTCACCTACTCCGCCATCTTGCCCTTAACTGCTTGAGAGAGTCCAGCGCAGAGCCACCAAGATGATGAAGGGAGTGGAGCATCTCCCTGATGAGGAAAGGCTGAGGGAGCTGGGGCTCTTCAGCTTGGAGAAGAGGAGACTGAGGGGAGACCTCATTAATGTTTATAAATATGTTAAGGGCCAACGTCAGGAGGATGGAGCCAGGCTCTTCTCAGTGATGCCCAATGATAGGACAAGGGGCAATGGGTGTGAGCTGGAACACAGGAGGTTCCGCTTAAACTTGAGAAGAAACTTCTTTCCAGTGAGGGTGACAGAGCCCTGGGACAGGCTGCCCAGGGAGGGGGTGGAGTCTCCTTCTCTGGAGACATTCAAAACTCGCCTGGACGCCTTCCTGTGTGATCTCATTTAGGTTCCTGCTCCGGCAGGGGGATTGGACTGGATGATCTTCCGAGGTCCCTTCCAATCCCTAAAATTCTGTGATTCTGTGATTCTGTTATTCAGTTCGGGATCTATTACAAGTGACCTCAAACCAGAAGAAAAATGCTCTTCAACTATAACAAATTTATTTGAATACAGCTTGCATACTTCAATATTTCTGATATGGAATTCCTTATTTTTTATTTTTCTGTAGCAATCTGAAAATCAGTGGTCCACAGTACTGTTAAAAATATGTTTACATTTTAAAGCAGAATAGTCATTTCTAGGAGAATAGCAAAAAATTACATGTTGCTGATTCAAGAGACACACTTAGGTTCACAAAGATTCTAATGGCAATTACAGTGGGATGTAATATATTATTTAAACTACAATGACAACACACTGTAAGAATTTATTTTAAAATTACAAATATTCTATATATTCTTCATTACTTCTGCACAGAAGTTTTATGCATAAAAAATTTAAAGATACCATTTGTACTGATGGTTTAATTTATTTTATATTTTACATAGAGGTAATGTGTCAATTCGCTTTAAATTCTTCAGCTTTACCACAGATTTCAGTAGTGCTTCACATTACTCCATGAAGCAATGCAGTCATTTCACTGTGGTTCACTGGATCAACTTATATTTTTGTTACCATAACTGCAAAAAATATTATAGAGACCAATGTGCACAAGACATTCTAAACAGTTCCGTGCTGCCACTATACGAACTAAGAAGCAGCCAATCTTTTTGATATACAGCACTGGCAGTTGAAAAAAGAGACGAAAATTAATTAATTGGGTCAACAGCAGCAGTGGAGGAGGGAATCAGTGAATCCTTCACATACGTATGTATTTCCATGGCAGGTGCCAGCTGCAACCAGTTTATGTCAACAGTTGAAGTCTGTCTGGTTTTTAAAAAAATTTCTGATGGTTTCCAAAATTGCTTTTCTTCCTCATTTCAATTTAAATTCAAGTTTCAGCTTATTGCAATATAAATGCCTGACTTTTGCTTAAGTTTACATTTATATAAAACTAATCTTTACAGAATTGTACATACAATATCGATATTACATCATAGGAAAAAGTGACATCTATGATATTAAAATAAATGCACCTTTGAGAACCACTTAGCTTTGTCAGAATTTTTACTATGCTTAATATTTTCTCACAACAGGTAAAAGAAAATAAAGGGAGTTTATGAACACTTGAGTGAAGCATGAAATACCGTTATCCCATAGGGTACTTTTAATATTTAGAACAATATTAATAGGACTGTATTAATACTAATATGACTATATAAATTTCTCTAGGGTACAGTGGAAACTTATACTTCATGTTACAACAAAAGATTTCATTTATAATTCAAATTAAAACAAACTCCCTAGCTATGTATATTGTAAACAGTCAAATTCTCACAGGAAATAGTATTTTACTCCAAAAACATTTCTATTGACCCAGGATGACCAAGGGCTGATGTATTATTTATCATGTTTGAATGTTTTTGGACTCAGCCCTTAGTTGTAGAAGAAAATGAAAAAAAAATCCAGACTTAACATATTTAACAGTAGGGTAAGAAAGATAAACTTGAGAAAAGTTTTACTTGTTAATTCCCATTTTTCTTTTAGTACATAATTCATTCTTCCTTTGCCTCTCGATAGCATTAATAATTTTTCTAACCTCAGTTATGTTCCACTCTAGTCAATTATTTTATAAGCCAAATGACCTTGTTATCCTGCAGGTACTGCAGGTGTGCAAAATATAGTGTATACTTCTGTTTCTGAGGAGGTTAAGGCCTTAATTTCTGTTTACTTTCAAAACTGATCACCTGTAATCATAATTCACGCTCTTCACTAGATATTCTTTTTAATCTTTTTTTTTTTTTTTTTTTTTAAAGATGTTTTGAAAACTAAAGATGGTTCGAAAACAAGTTTTGGAAGTGCCATGAATGTGATGAAATATATTTGTGTTTGAGATTTATACTGGTTGTGTGTCTGTGTGTCTGTGTTCCTGTGTGGTTTCTCTGACTTTTATACATGTTAACAACTGTGCATGTTAAACTTAATATGGCATTTTATGATCTAGAGGTTTTTTAATTTATTTTTTTAATCTATAATTTTTATCATCGATTAAGGTTTCCTGACAAAATTTAACCTTCTTAATCACCCTATTACTAATTACCCTTTTCCTAAGCGACAGCTTTCTTTAGAATACTATAGGATGAAAGCACTAGAATTATCACTTACTAGCCTGCCTAGTGTTGATGAGATGAATTTCATGTTCTACTTTTTATCTTGGATCTTGGATTCTGAAAAGTAGTAGAGGTTTATTCATAATATGAAATGTCAATTTTTATGTCTAACAGATAAGGGAATATTAGTGAAATAAGATTACTATAGAAACTATAAAGCGCATATGGAAAAACATGAGTGAGAGAAGGATATGATTGTATGAGCCATGATAGGGAGAGGTAAGAACATGAAAGTTGATAAAACACATAATTGCAGAGAGTTTAGAAACTATCCACAGTTACAAGAGCCACTGAAGACTTTAGCAGTTATTATTCAATATCTGCATTCTGGGATGTTAGAAAGACATCTAGGGTGAAAAAGACAGAACAGGAAATTCAGTGGGCATGACTTTGGGTGTTCAAATGCAAAAGAGTTACAACATCAACATTTCATAAATAGAAAAATAATTCTGAAACGTAGAAGCACAAATTTTTAGGAGGTTAATGCAATTAAAACTCTAGATAACATTGGGAAACATATGATTTTGATGCATAATAATCTTTACAAGTGGTTCTTTGTTCTCTACAAGGAAAAAAATATAATACTCAGTGTGGGATGCATAAGTGACTTTTGTATTTCATATTTCCAATGCAGAATATGCATCTGGATGAATCACTGTCACATTTTTGTGTTTACGTTCTTGTTGTAGACAACTATGTGATCACTAATCACCAATCTGACCAGTCAATTAAGGAAATAGTTCTAGTACAGTCACTACCTAGAAAACATAAGCGTAGACAGTTCACAGGTGGGCAAATAAACAAAAGTATGATTAAGTGAGATTTAATAGGATCTTATGTGTCACTGAAGGAGAGTCCAAAGTCTGGTATTGTTTCTTGGCTCAAGAGCACACCCTTGATGATCTTAGGTGGGAGCTTTATTTCCCATTGTTTTCTTTCTTCTTCTCCCCTGCCTCATTATTCATTCTCTATAAATCCATAATTAATTTATTCTGACCAGTCACAATCATGATAGACCATTGATTTTGCAACCTCTTCTATTTGTTGTACTCTTTAGAAGATTAGATTAACATGAGTTTATGCTCAGACTTTCCTCAGTTCCTTCCTCAACATATTTTTGTGCAAGTGATCATTGTCGTGTAGCTTCTGATATTACCCATGTAAAAATGCCTCTCATGGACTCTGTAAAGTGTGTTTCTAAATAACATGCTGCAAAATGTCTAGTAATCCCCACCCATATGGTTGTGTATAGAAAAAGAAAATATAGCAAAGATTCCAGAAGCAGAGAAGTGTCAGTTGTAAACAGTGACAAAAGAGGAAAACATCTTAATAAAATAGTTTTGGAAATAATCAGTTTAAGATTTTTCAAGAGGAAACAACATAACATGATGCATAAAAGAATTAAATATCAATAGCTAACAGCCCACTCATTTTTTTAACAAAATCATTTTAGACTGGCGAAACTCATTATTCTACAACCCTTAGACACTTTCCTAGCCTATGTGAATAAGCCAGCTGAAATTCATACTCTCTTTCTCGTTGAAATCAGATACTTACTGAAGCAACTGAGTTTATAAAATGGATTATGTAGTTCATTGCCCTCAAATGTTTTTCATGTTGAATTCAATTTAGGCTTTCAGATATATGGCATTTACTGTTGACTTAATATTTACAAAGCCAAACTCAAAGCATCAAGTTTGTAGAAATTTAATCAAATTTATATGCATACATATTCTTAGATCTATTTCTGCTTCTTTTTCAGGCAAATCTTTTCTAAGTTGTTCAGAAATGGATTATATGAACATGGAAGAAAATAGTTATTATAAAACATGAAGCAAATTGTGATCACATTTGACTACTCAAATTCGTTGTGATAGACGTGTACTAGGGAGTATTTTAAAAAATAACAACAAATGAAACAAAACAAGATTCAGCCCCAAATGAACTAATAAACAAAAAAGAAAAAATCCAAAAGGCAATTTAGTTGCATCTGGAATTTCTTCAGTCTTATTCTAGTTCTTGACATAGGTAGTAGAAATCAGGTTGAGGAGGCAAGGCATAATATATTTGTATTAATGAAATTATTGTGGTTTGTTCTAGATCATCACATGCAGGTTATGAAAGAGATAAAGCCCTGATGAACGTGACAGAGTTACACCATGCTGATAATATCTGGTTGTTGAGTTCTGCTAAATTGTTGTCCTTATGACTGTAGTCTTAGTTACTTTAAAAGCATGAAAGTGGATTTGAATGAGTTTTAGCATCATAAAGGCAACAGATGTGCTTGGAAAACCAAAGGGCTCATTTACAGTCTGTCAGGTTCTGGGATTGCTGGCAGAGGGGAAGGATTTTATTTATTTATTTATTTATTTAAGGAAATGGCAGCTCAGTTGACCAAGACAATAGTGAGTTTATTGTTATCAAGTGGATAAGCAGCACAGTAAGAGAAATTGATACATACATCAGCACAATCTGAATATATTTTTCACAGTTAGAAATGTTGAAGTTATTTGGTGATCCCAACTAAACGATGTCCTTAGAGACATTATAAACCATGGAAAGGCATGTAAATCATCATGTGAAAACGTCCAATGTTCTTTGCCAGTAGTGTGTAAGGGTCGAATGAGGAAACGACAGATGAGGAAAGGACCTGCAACTCTTTTAAATGCTCTGTCAAACTGGTGGACAGCTGAACGTGTGCATGCAGTTCTAAAAGTGTGAGTTTGCACAAAGTTTTCTGTATGCACATGGAGAGGGTTAGTTTGCTTCCTTTGCCTCTAACTATTTTTTCATTTCTTCTTTTTCACAGGGCATTTTGTAGTAATTGATTAAGAACTTCTCTTTCTTTCTTTTTTTCTCTGTCTCTGGAAATAGTTATTCAGGTATAAAGAAGTCATAAACATTTTTCTGTCTTCTTATAGTTTTAACAAACATCTCTCTAACAATTCCCTGTAAAATTCTTTCTCAGTTCTTCTTTATATTAACTCAACAATTTGTGTCATATAACATCCTAAAAAAAAAAAAATCTGCATTTGTAACTCCTATTTCATTTGATTTTATTTGACCTGATTTGATACAGTAAATATTTTCTCAGCTGAGACATAAAAAGAATTTGTTAAGAAAAGCATTTCTGGATGAGAATGAGACAGGTAGCCACAGAAGAGACTACACTGCAGGAGGAAATATTCCTTCCAAACCTTTTTGTTTTTACATATGTAAGTGCCTTTGTGTTTTCAGATATGACAAAGAAATTCAATAGCAGCAGATCCTATTAAATAATTATAATAATTAGTCCATGAGGGAAAGGGTATTGTTTGTGCCAATAGCCACAAATTTGGAACAAGTGACTTCAGTTCTCTCCTTGGACACAAGTTTCCCATATGTCTTTATTTAAGTCACCCATGACGACATTTCATAGGCACATGGGCAAACTAAGCCTAGCAATCCATTTTCAGAAGTCATGTAAATAATCAAACTGAACTGTCAGATGGGATTAAGGTATTTTTCAGAATGGTACTCCGGACTATGGAGTAGCTGTAGCTACAATTCACATTAGTAGCTGACTGACAAAAAACCCCCACAACAAACAACAGTAAAACCCTAGGAGATAGAATGTCCTTTTGAAAATGAACTTTGGAACCCTTCATCACATAACGCTGCCAGATTTTTTTTTTTTTAAATCTAAATTTCTGAATTTCTGTTTTCACCATATTTACAGACAGAAAAACAATATTCCCGAAACATGTGGGTTAGGATATATTAGTTAGTGGCTGTGAGGCTATCACAAATTTTGATGAGGAAGATTTCAGATAGATAAATATTCAATGCCTACATATCTTCCTTTTACCTCTGACAGAGAGGTATTATTTGGCTAACATTTAAAGAAAGTTTTACTCATTTTCCTTGATAACAGGTAGTCCTATAAGGACACCACTTCTCGAAAACCCAGGTAGTTATTCCTCAACTAAGAAATGTCTCCTAAGGACCCACATGAAGAATATTTTATCAACTTGTTTTATGTATGAGAACATAGATTCCAACCAAACACAATTAACTAAATTGTGTGTAATTATTCTACTATTTCAGTGTAATGTTACAGAAGTGGAATTCATACTCGAGTCTGAAACACCCGAGTTTCTTCCTGCTTACGTTGTGCTCCAGCAACTGTTTCTTAACCACCTCCTTGCAGTACTCTACTTTATATAATTCTATCCAGATGTGTGGTATTTTGAAAGGACTTTGTTCAGAACAGCACACCTCTATTGCATGCCATCTGTTTCATGTTGCAATTCAAATAATTTAACCAGAAAATTTGATGGCTCACTGCTCTTGGTATAATGCACAACTTTTTGATAAGAGCACTGCTTTTACTTTGACTTACTGTTTTCACTGGATATCAAACCTTTTCCTCTAAAATATAAGTTCCTCTACAGTGCATTTACACATATTTTTCCATATTACAAACTCAGGTTATATTCCTGAGATTAGTGTTTTTAAATATATTGCCAATGCCAAGTAAGAGGATATTTGCTGAACAAAATCCTTTATTATTAAATATCCTGTAATTCAATATTGTAGATGGTGTCTAGCAAAAGGTAGATATTACATCTCTAGCTACCAGATCTGATTTCTCGTGTACTCTTCAACATATAGACATATATGTTAAAGAAAAATGAACTATCAGTTCCACAGAACGTTAAAGTCAGCACTACAGAAGGGAGAGAGAGGATAAATCTAATTTCACTCATAAATTCAATTGCATGAGAATGGGTAGATTTAGACAGTACATATAAATTCAGAAGTAGTGTATAGGTCTGGTAAGGAGTTTTTCCCAGCAAACTTCTTCTTTAAGTACTATTTCCATTTCTCAAAGAAAAAAAAAAAAAAAAAGAAGCAAAAAATAAAAGGCAAAAAAAAAAATCTTCTTACTATGTAACTGGTAACGTAATGGAAGCGTTCTTCATTTGTCTTCAGAGCAGAGGAATGTAGCTAATATGCTGTGTTTTTCTGGACTTAGCTATAGCTGTCTGGATGTGTCTGTTATGATTAATATTATGAAGATTTTATCCCTGGCCCTGGCATTTGTCTGTATTTACCTTATTACTTAAGCATCTCTATGTATCTATGTAACAACTCTATTTTTTTTTCTTTTTTTGACTACTGAGCAGTGTCCTTCCATTGTTTCTCCACTTTTCATACATGTACGGTGGCACTGAAGTAAAAAGATTTTCATTTTTTTGCTTAATTATTATCAGGAATTGAAAAGGTTTTATTAGGTATAATTTTTCAGCTTTTCATTAAATTATTTTATTAAATTATTATGTAATTGTTAAGGTATTACTAAGTACTCTTTTTTAAGCATTTTATTTCATGAGTTTCTCAAGTTTTTGCTTCTTAACACAACTCTTTTTTGATCTAGCTTGCTTTTAAATTAACAGAATTATATTTCTTCTACTATTCATTAACAAGTTTCATTATTTTAGACATTTCAAACACAGTTTTGGCTTTGCTATTGTTTTTATCCTTCTGCCAAACATCTTCCTTTAACATTACCTTTCCCTAAAGGGTTCATAAAGTAATCTATTAGGAAATGTTGCCCAACCTAGCAGAGTATGATATCATAATGTAAGCTACGTTTTCATTTTATTCTGTTTACTGTATATGCAGGTTACTTCTGTATTTGTTACTTGTAATGTCTCAGTGTCAGCATCAATATCAATACCAATACCAATCAATATAATGCTTTTTTCTTTACCATTTTATGTCTCATGACTACATTTTTCTTTGTATTCTCATGCAAATAAAAAGAATATTGAGGCACGAATGCTGAATTAATATTTAAAAATCATTCCCTCTTGGCACTTCATAGAATCATAGAATAGTTTGAGTTTTAAAAGACTTTTAAAGGTCATCTAGCCAAACCCCTCTCCATTGAACAGGGATATCTTTAACCAGATAATGTTGCTCAAAGCCCCATCCAACCTTACCTTGAATGTTTCGAGGTTTGGGGTATCTGCCACCTCTCTGGGCAACCTATTCCAGTGTTTCACCACCCTCATGGTAAAAAAATTCTGCCTTATATCTAGTTTAAATCCCTCTCTTTTATTTTAGAACCATTGTCTCTTTTCCTACTGCTACAGGCCCTGCTAAAAAGTTTGTCCCCATCTTTCTTACAGGCCCCCTTCAAGTACTGAAAGGCTGCAATAAGGTCTCTCCAGTACCTTCTTTTCTCCAGGTTGAAAAATCCCAACTCTCTCAGCTTGTTTTCACAGGAGAGGTGCTCCATCCCTCTGACCATTTTTGTGGCCTCCTCTGTACCTGCTCCAACAGGTCCATGTCTCTTTTATACTGAAGACTTTAGAGCTGGATGCGGTACTGCAGATGGGGTGACATCAGGGCCGAGCAGAGGGGCAGAATCATCTCCTTTGACCTACTAACCACACTTCTTTTGATGCAGCCCAGGATATGGTTGGCCTTTTGGGCTGCAAGCATGCATTACTGGTTCATGTCCAGTTTTTAATCCACCAGTCCTCTCAAGACCTTATCCACAGGGCTGTTCTCAATCCTTTCATTACCCAGCCTGTATTGATATCAGGGTTTGCCCCAATTCAGCTGCAGAACCTTGCACTTGACCTTGTTGAACTTCATGATGTTCACATGGGCCCACTTCTCAAGCTTGTCTAGGTCCCTCTGGGTGACATCCTGTCCCTCAGGCATGTCAACTGCACCACTCAGCTTGGAGTCATTAACAAATATGCTGAGGGTGCACTTAATCCCACTATGTCATTGAAGATATTAAACAATACTGGTCCCAGTACAGACCCATGCGGAATGCTACTCATGGCTGATTTTCCCCTGGACGCTTAGCCATTGATCACTGTTATGTAGGTGACCATCCAGCCAATTCTTTATCTACCGAACAGTCTGCCCATCAAACCCATATCTCTCTGACTTAGAGAGAAGGATGTTGTGGAAAACCATTCCAAAGGCCTTACAGAAATCCATCTGTAGCTCTTGTCTTGTCCACTGATGTACTCACTCTATCATAGAAGACCACTAAGCTGGGCAAGACTTGCCCTTGGTGAAGTTACGTTGACTGTCTTGAATCACTTCCTTGTCCTCCATATGCCTTAGAAGAGATTCTAGAAGGATCTGTTCCGTTATCTTCCCAGGCACAGAGGTGAGGTTGTGTTGCATAAAGGGACAGAGAGATTTGTCACGAAACAAACTCCCTTGCATTCGAGCTTACTTCAGAAATCAGAGGAGCTGGGGGTGGCTAGGCTCATTCTGAGTGATGCCCAATTCAACACTGTCACTTCAGCCATATTCAATATATTGAAATACCATGGCTCCAAATGGACTAATATTGTGGCATTACAGTCCAGTCGTATTCCAACGAACGAGCACAGACACTTGATTGTGTTCAATGAGAACTCTCACAGATGGATGCACTGATAGTGTAATGCCTCTCCAGTCTAGTTGCATTTAAATGAACTACTATGGCCACGCTTGGTGGCATGCAAAGAGGACTATCATGACTGGATAAATGAGTGCTGCAGTTTATTGAAACAACAGAGTACAGGTTCTTTTGGATTGCTGGTGATAAATATACTGTCTGCAAAGGTAAGCATAGGTGAATAAGAATATAAACCTACAAATGTATTAAATTAAGAGAAAGAAAAACATTTATAGATATTTTTAAGTTTCCCAGAGAAGGTTCAAATCTCACTCAACATGCATCTCTATGTGGGGGAAAGAGAAGCTCAGCCTGTTGACTGTTCCGAGAAATCTGAGATGGTTGGTGATGGTATCCTCCCAACTTGTTTGCAATGGGATCTTCCCTAATATCCCTCTTCTCTTAGACCATTTTTATACTATTTTCTTATTTTCAGGTGGAGCTTGGGTGACTCTAGTCATACATACCTTTATTATAAGTGGTGCAAAATTTCCTCATTTTGCTTTTAAATGTATAGACGAGAGGAAATTCAGAGTACATGCTCAGTGAGGGGTGATCACACCTTGGAGCTGGGTAGTTTTTAGGGTACAGGTATAACTTAGCACTAAAATGACATTATAATGAGCAAAGTTCCACCAAGGACAGGGTTTTGTCAAAATGATGAAAAACTACTGACTTAGGGTAACAACCACATGACTTACCAGTTCCACAGTGCCATCAATTTCTCCTCTATTATGCATAGAGCCTGGCAGTGGTGTTTCCACTTCACTCCACCCTTTGTGCTGTTTCTTTTAGAATCAGTGACTCTAAGGTTGCAGATGGTACCTAGAGAACTACCATGGAATAGACTGCTTGCATAGCAACCACCCTCCGCTCTGAAAGTTTCCTTCATGATGTACCTTCTCTTAAGATGTTGGTATAAAGAGATTTCTAACTCACCAGCAGTAATAATTCCACAGGTTGACAGGTCAGTAGTTCCCAGGGTCCTCCTTTCTATCCTTTTTAAAAACAGAGGGAATGTTTCTCTTTCTCCAGTCACCAGGGACTTCACCTGACTACCATGACTGTTCAAATATCATGGAGAGTGGCTTGGCAACTACATCAGCCAGTTCCCTCAGGACTCTGGGATACATCTCATCAGGTTCCATGGACTTGTGTATGTTCAGGTTCCTCAGATGGTCATGAACCTTATCTTCACTTACAGTGGGAGGGACTTTGTCTCCCTGGTCCCTGTCTGGCAACTACACCTGCCAATTCCCTCATGACTCTGTGATACGTCTTGTCAGATCCTATAGACTTGTGTATGTTCAGGTTTGGTTCCTCAGGTGATCATGAACCTGGTCTTCTCTTACAGTGGGGAGGATTTTGCTTCCCTAGTCCCTGCCTTGAAATCCATCCACTTGAGAGGTGTGGATGTACCAGGTCAGGGGAAAAAAGAAGAAAAAAGAAAAAAAGAAAAAAAAAGCTTTTCCACATATGATCAGGACAGTATATATGAACAGGATGAACAGGACGGTATTTGGAAAACACCTCGACCCATTGGGGAGTCTGTCTGATACATGCTTTGTTCCAGAATCTGACATACAGCAAGTTCAGTGTCTCTAGTAAAGCAAGATTTAAAGGTTTAAATTATGTCCACAGTGCAAGTGCCTACACTGTGATTTAGATACTTTATCTGAGACCACAGACCAGGAAAGGGGATGTGGTAGTGCTCACCTTCTGCAATAAAGGTTAGATCACTTCTCAAATGCTTTCCACTAGAAATCTATGTGTGAAACTTTTAATTCCAAGGTGATTTGAACTCTTCACTGAGCTGTTATACAACCCTAAATAAAAGAGTTTCAAGGTGTGAATGGCAATGTGTGTAAGTATAGTGAAGCCTTATATTTCAGATTTTTATAAGGAAATGGAGCAAGGACAGGTGGTCCACAGTTATTTTGTAGTTCTTGTATGTTGTAAAAGATGATTAGCCTATTTTTCTTTTTATTGAAAAAAAATTCCCCCCCCCCCAAAAGTAATAATAAGGTAATTTCTTTCAGACATAGGGAAGAATAACATACAAAAATACTATAATTATCTTGATTACAGTTAATTTCAGCCTAAGACTACCAAAGAATGTTGCTTCCATCTTCATTCTGGCAAGTAACCAGCATGCTTGTACACTGGCAAGGGAGACAGATGTATTGGATATAGAGAACTATATAGTAGCACTGCCAAGGAAATTCCAATAACAAAGAATTATCCAGGTGACTAAGAATGTCAGCCAGATGAAGATAGTGAGAGAGATTAGGCAGTTGTCCCAGAGAAACTGTAGTGAATTATATTACTTATATGCTATTGATATTGAGGTAGGTAGATTAAGTAATTTAAGTCATTAAAAGGAAAATCAGAGGAAAGATGCCAAGATGGACTTTTGTCCAACTCTCAGCCAGTTTCCTGAGAAACATTATAATTTCAGTGGTTTTTTATTATTGTTGTAGTAAAAAACCAAACCAAGAAGAAAGGAAGGAATTAAACAAGAAAATCACATTGCTTTCAATAAAGAACATTTAGTCTCATATTTCTAAGAACTTTTATTCAACATTTCATTTTACTATAGTCAAGAGAAGAAGATGTTTGTTTCCATGCGAGATTGCTATCTGAAATTCCTATCAGTGAGATTTTCTGTTTTCCTTTTATGTATCTATTTAGTCACTCCTGGACAGAGGATTCAGAGGTAGATGTAAAAGCATTCTCATTTGATGTTCCTGGAGACCTGACTTTGGACACTCTTAGTGAAAGCTTGCTACATCATCTTTTGGTAAGAGTAAACTGATGCAAAGAAAATATCCTATAGGCACTCTAAAATGCTATGCTGTGGTATAGATATCTGGAAATATTTTTCTGAAATACAGCTTGGCCTGGCAGAACACCTTTAAAATGATGCTTACAGAGACTTCACTTCCAATTAAGACACATTAGAGACACAGAGTAATGAGCTGTGGTTTTAAGCTCTGAGTGAATCTCACAGGACCAAACCTGAAGGTCTTAATAAGATATTGTTCTATTTAGTTTAGTGAATAGACTAGAGCTTGAGGGAGAGGAAAGAGTCAAAGGAATAAAAGGTAACACTACCTTTCTGAAGCAGGAAGATAGTATTATTCTGACAATGTTATTTTTTGTATTTATCATGCATTACTGATAAAAAATATTCTTTCTTTATATCTTGATCTTATAAAATCGTTGCACATGTATGTCTGAGACATTCATTTTCATTCATTGGTCTTCTCAAATGACACTATCCATCCTCAACACATAGCTATTTATAGAGTTAAGAATGATTCTTACAAGATCTCCCTCATCTAATGCCTTCTTGTAAAATTTCTTACTACCCTATTTCATTTTATGTTTCTCCCTTCTCCATTGACTCAAGCAGGTTCAAGGTTATGAACTTGGCAAACTTGGAAGCAGGGTTTTTTTAAAAGTAAGTTTACCTAAAACCTGCATTCTTTCAATATTGGCCAGATCTCTGCAGATATTACTAGGGGACAAAAGTTCTCTGTGTAACTGAAGTCATTTTACATGTGATTTGCATTAAAGTCACCATTTATCAAGAAGTTAAATCTGTGCTTACTTGTCACTCATGCTTATCCTTCAGGATTGTATTTTTTTGAATGTTTATAAAAAGGAATTAGTTATTTAAACTTCTGACTAATAAAGCAACTTAATACAAATATGTATGTGTGTTTATGCGTGCATAATCTATATTTGAAAACTTATTTGATATATGGTTAAAGAGGCATTTATAATTCTGTGTCTTCATTGACATGTCAAAAATCAATTCTGACATTGTTTTGACCTTAACTTTTCATGACAGTCAAATGAATATTGAAGTGCACAATTAGATTGGTGCACCTTACCCTATATTTTATAAGCACCTGACTATTTTGGGTACTCCTTCAGTCTACATTGTGAGACAGAAAGAACTTTCAAAAGGTTAAAAATTAACAAACAACTAAGGGGACGAGCAGGAAGGGAAAAGATAGTCTAATTCAGAATGTAATTTGTGAGTAACCAAGAATTCAAGAGAGACTGTTTCAACTGGAGCATCTAATACTGAATGACAGCAATGTATTTAAGGGTCTTTGCACAAAAAGACAGGAAGGATGCTTTGTTTGCCTTTCTTTGGCCTTTGTAAAACAGTGCTGGTACCACAAGAAAGACATGAAAGTCTGACTACCACAGAAACATGGAACAGAATCATCAGTATGTATTGTTTTCATAATACTGAGGAAAAAAAGCTGGGACCCTCCCCAAATAAACAGTCTCTTCTAATGAAAGGAAGTGCAGTATCTTTTGACACAACAGTATGAAGAGTTTCTTCCCCTTGTAACAATCCATGTTTAAATAGACATTATGAATAGACTAATAAAGCCTGACTTTGTGAACAATTAAAGCTTTTCTGTTCTTTCAAATAAAAGAAAATGAGAAGCAAAGCAGGATGTACCCCTTGAGTAAAGAAGTCTAAAAAATATATCAAAATTCAGAACTCCTGTAGAAAAGGGAAAGACAGAAGATATAAAGATAAACCAGAGCTAACAGCAACTGGTGAGCTAATCCTCCTTGCTATCTCTTCAACAACAAACTGGGACATAATTTCATCCTAACCACCCCAGATGACTTCCTCCTCAATAAAATCCTGACTGTATTAATTTTTCATTCTATGAGTTGTGAACTTTCCCATTTTACAGACTTAAAAGTACTAAATACACTTTTTTGATTCACCTAAGCTATCCTATCCTCGTATCATCCTAGCTAGTAAAAACAGAAGGGTTAATGGTCACACAATTACCTCAATTACTTACATTTCCCCAGTTCCACCATGAGAGACCTGAAAATTAGCAGTTTGAAAAGGCAGGATTGACATTACACAGCAATTACAATCAGTATTCAGTATCTATGCAATTTATTTCAGTATCTTCTTCCTGAAACTGAAAGTGTATGTTGAAACCTGTGTCATTTGGACTGTGACAGCAACTTAAACTGAAATTTACAAAACAGGAGTAAAACATAGATAGGCAGTAGTAGGTAAAAGTAAAAATAAAATCATAATACAGAAATTTTATATATTTAGGAGAAGATTAAAGGCCTAAAGTTTCTTCTTTTTTTTTGTTTATGATTTGTTTATTCTATTCTGAATTGTGTCTTACCATTTACATGAAAACTTCTATAGATACCATTATTCATTAAAAACAAAACAAAACAAAACATTTATGTCTGTGTAGTTCTAGTTTCAGCATCCAGTTGAGTTCTGCTTTTACTCTCTAATAACCTTTTCCATACACGGCTTCATGTAAAGTAATCAAGATTCCTCTCTGACTCCTTCTTTCCTCCCTTCACCTCAAGATCTCAAGAGAGAGCGATAAAGATATCATTCCCCTACAGAGCATAGCTTGTTATTTCTACTTCATTCAATTCCACACAGATTTATCTCCACAGAAGGTATTGTAAATAATCAGAATTTACTTCTGAGACCTTGCAGACCTTAATAAGATTTGCAGCAGCTACTGTGCTCAGCCTTTCTTTTTGCCCATATATTGTTGTTTCTATATTTTCTGCATTCTAGAACAATTCAAGTCCTGAAGTGGTCGTTTTGTAACAACCTTCACTGACTTGTAAAACAAGCGATTCACTACATGAAGTTTAAACTAAGCCACTGTGGATTTTTCCTAAGTCTAGCATGCAAGCTAAAAACCTATATTCTGAAAACTGGATATTCACTTTTGCATCCATCTCTTTGTAGATGCAAGCTTGACAGTAAGCTTTTTCTTTTTTCCCCCTCTTCTTTCAGCTATGAGAATTCTCCCTTTTAAGCTGGCGGGTCAGATCTAGATTTGACAGTGAAAAAAAGCATGACATGTATCATAAGCTTCAACTCAGTTGCAAAGGTTTATGCTAGAGGCAAAGCTGCAGGCACAAATAAATAAATAAATTCAGGAGGCCTGAAATAATATTGGTCTGTAATGTCATCATTGCTTTGGAAACCATCTTATAACTTTTTTAATGCCCCAAAGACAACCTCCTTCTTACTACTTTCTCTACAGCATGATATTTTAGCTGATTGTAAACTAGTAATGAACTACTTGAAAGGCTGAGAGAGTTGGGGTTGTTCATCCTGGAGAAAAGAAGTTTCTAGGGAGACCTTATTGCGGCCTTTCAACACTTGCAGAGGGCCTACAGAAAGATGGGGACAGATTTCTTAGCAGGGTCTGTTGCAATGGGACAAGAGGTAATGGTTTTAAACTGAAAAAGGGTAGATTCAGACTAGATATAAGAGATAATTTTTTTACAGTGAGGGTGGTGAAACACTGGAACGGGTTTCCAGAGAGGTGGTGGAAGACCCATCCCTGGAGATACTCAAAGTTAGGCTGGACTGGGCTCTGAGCAACCTGATCTAGTAAAGAAGTCCCTGCTCACTGCAGGGGGGTTGAACTAGATTCCCTTTAAAGGTCTTTTCCAACCCATTCCAACCCAGACTATTCTATGGTTCTGTGATTCTACAATTCTACTTATGTGATATAAGCAGGTTGAAACACAACATAATGATCCTATATATTTTGACAGCAATTAGATCAATTTAGGTTTTTAAGTTTAATGCTTTATTTTTAAAAATTAACACATTTTACTTTTATAGTCAGCCCATGTTCAGACTTCTTGATAAAATGACTTTCACAACAGCTGGATATAAGTCTAGTTTTATAGCACTTGTTTAGTTTTATAAAATTTGTTCGTGTTCCTAATCTTTACTAAAATAAAAATTTTACTAATTGCCCTGTTCATTCAAGATAGTTTTTTCTTGAATGAGTGAAGTAGCAGAATCAAGCCTCATTGCTCAGCTACAGATTGCTCTTTTGTCATTCTGCCTTGAAACAGCTAACTATCAAATAGAAGACTGAAAAGCTGCTAACACATGAAAAATGACAACTGGGTTATATGACAACAGATAGATCTATTGCAGCATAAAAAGAATAAGATGGTATATTAACTTAAAGGTATAAATTAATAAAAATGCATATTATAGTGTTGAATATATCCTTGTATGACCTTTCACTGACATCTGAACTTATACAGGAAATTGCAACAATGAAATAAAATTACAAAAGTACTTCAGAAAAATAATTATTGAGTTATCCTCAGAACTTACAATTCAAGTAGGCAAAATGGGAATTATCATCAAAGTTAGCAGGATTAGAAGAAAAAGTCTAAAAACAGGGGGTTTTTATTCTGATTATTTTTTAAAGTAAGATTTCCTTTGTGATTATCAAATATACAAAATACTGTCATAATATTCCACGGATTTAAGGAATATAAATCTCTGCTGAAAAGCCATTTTAATGTCATGAGTCTCATATCACAGTGTAATTTTTAGAATAGCCCCATAAACTTTCAACTATGTAGTACAACAACAATTGGAATCTTAAATAAGATAATGAAGTTGCAAACCTGCTGCTTCTTGCAAAAAATATTCTTTCATGGTTAAATTTAAGAGGATATAGAGTTAAAAAAATAAAAAAACACACATTTAAGAAGGACCAGATTCAACCTGCAGTTTTACTCCTCATTCTGTATATAAGCTATAAATATCATACAGGATTTAATGTTTTACCTCTGAAACTAAACATATAACTAATCTCAAGCTAAACTAAGATGTGGGATAACGAAAAGTCACTTAATCTGAGGATTTGCCTACATTTTTTTTTTTTTTTCAGCAAGCAAAGTGGTTCAGGCAGCATTTGGTCAAGTGTCTTGCTTCTTTTCAGTTGTGAAAAAAATTATATTCCTTTCAAAAATATTACTGTATTTCTATACTTCACTACTTGATAATTGTCACTGAGATCTTTCTAGGTTGATAACTGTCAGGCTGGACCATGAAAGAAGTTATATGAGATACGGGAGTAATCCACAGCATTGGTATGTCTTCTTGGAGTCCTTAAACTTGTTATTTAATTATGTTGATGTCTTGAAAGATTGTGTGCAGTGGTCATCACAAGAAAACTCTTCTTATCCCTCTTCATTCATGTAAAACTTTCCTACATCTATGAGACACGGGAATATTGTAGTGGCATTGGCCGGCAGCCAAACACTAAACAGCTGTTTGCTCACCCTCCCCTAACGGGATAGAAGAGAGAATCAGAAGGGTAAAAGTGAGAAAATTTGTGGGTTGAGATAAAGCCAATTTAATAACTGAAACAAAATAATAGTTAAAATAATAATGGTAATAAAGGAATGTTCAAATGAGTGACGCACAGTGCAATTGCTCGCCATCCTTCAACAGATGGTCAGCCTGTTCCCAGGTAGCAATCCTGGAACAGAGACAATCCCAAAACTGAAACCACTGTCCTGAAAGAGAGAGAGATAGCCTAAGAGATCCCCCCCCTAGATATCTCTCAGCTTTCTGGCCCACTGTAATTTATATACTGAACGTGACGTTTTATATATATATCTGGAACATCCCATGGGCATATCCAAATGCCAATTTGTGTTTGCTAATTTCACTATGCCCACCCAGCCGTCCCAGTCCTTTGCAGTTGCAAACTAGCAAAACATGGGGAGGATGGAAAGTCCTTCATCTTCCAGTGACAATTGGAAAGACCAGTATGTTATCAAGGTTCCTCTCATAACAAATAACATACTTAAACAAAAACACTGTGTTTTTCTAGCTACTAAGAAGAAAACTAGTTCTATCGTAGCATAAGCAGGACAAATATCTAGAGCAACTGCTAGTGACAGAAAAACTCCAAATTTTCCAGCTGACACCAAAGTGTTTCTTACAGAAAAGAATCTTTTATCCTGTGGACATTTGAATCTGAACATTTGAAAAATATTTTCTTAGGTATGAAATATCCAGTAGGGATTATTTTTTTGTTTCCCACACTGAAATCTGTAAGTCCAGGAGAGTTACTATGCTTGTCTCATTTTGCACAGCCCATTTTCTTTCAGTCTTTGCTATTTTTCTTTCATTTCTGACATGAAAGCTTGATGCTTTCTTAGGAATAAGAAAATATCAAGCAAAACCTGGGGGAAATCTTTCAAAGTGGTGTTTGGAGACTGAGACAAGGGAATGCTGTGCACTGATAGACTCACACACTGCTTTAGAGAGTGTCCTCCCACCTCTTATGTCTATTATGGTTTGGCAGGGGGCGTTCAACTCAACTTTTTATTCCTTTATATCTTTTCTTTTTTTTTTTTTTTAAATGAATTTACATATATTTATTTGCATTCTTAAGCAAGATAAAAGAAAGAGTCTAGTGTCCAGAAGCCCGTGCCTGCTTGTGTTTCCCTTGGAAATTAAAAGCTCTTTGAAACCCACACTCTTCAAGTTGTTTATCTTTGCTTACTGCAGCTTGAACATGTAAGTGCTTAGAAGTGTGTACTTTTATGTACTGAATGTAAAGCTGATCACGCATAGCTCTGACTGCCTTTGGACGAGCTAGCACCCTAGCACCAGGATCCTCCTACTGTTTCATGTAAAATAATTGTGTGTCAGTGTCTACATGTTTGTGTGTGTGCGTAAGCCTATATCTATATGTGTGATTTCAAATCTATTTTAAAATAAGTATTTTGGAATATAGACTATTAGAAACATGGATTTTAGATAGATAGATAGAGGGATATACATACAAGTATTCTTGATTTACCTAAGGATGATAAAAGCATTCAGTACAGGTCCTGGTTTAAACAGATAAATCTTACCAATTTCCTTATACATGTGCATTTTCATTGTCAGTGAAAGAGGAAAAGCATTCATTTGGCAGCAGTATTAGGCTTGCTGCAAAATGTGATTTGGGTGGTAAATAGAGGCTCTCCTCAAACACATGGTAAGTGACGTAGGACACAGCAGCTGTATCGGGTGTTTGTGAAGAAGGATCCTGCTGTTGCTAAAGCATCACTAAAGGTGAAATATGGGAACAGAAAATGACCTACTAAGCTCAGGATCCTTTTGTAAAGATGATACTGTACTGCATAAACAGGTCCTTTTGAATGTTTTGGTTAATGCTGGTGTGGGACATACAGAGAGGAATAAAACATCAGTTTACTGCTGCATCTTGCACTTCAACAGGCGTTGGACACAGCAATGGCGTATCTGCAACAGAGAATGATTAAAAGATTAAATAAGGAAAAGATTGACTAAGTGACATGTATTCTATTTATAACATGCAATTTTTTGTGATAAAATGAAAGTCATATTTTTATATACTATTTATATAAAAATCTTTGCTTACAGTACAAGGTAATGTTGGTCTGAGTGTCTAAACATTTCAAAATGACAGCTTCGGGACTCATGTCATAGCAAATGTAATTCACTGCTTTCTTAACTAATACTCATGTCAGATTTACATGAATGCATAAACTAACAGTTTCTTTAATATATTTTAGATTATGAACTGCTACATTTTCTTATATTAGATATTTGAAGTGTTTAGAAGAAGAAAATATCCATCATCAGCTGCATACAATAATTACACAAGGTTTAATAAAACAACTGTTTTGCAGTTCATTATATTAAACCTGTAGTGGCATTGGTTTTACTTCCTTAGGAAAGTTTCTGACAATGACATAGATGGAATAGTTTGATAGACCATTAGGAAAACCCCATTGTGAATAACTATGTGTAAGGTACAGCCTCGTAGCATAAATGCACAAGGAAATTTATGTTATAAATATATAGAACAACTATTTCATCAGAGATAATTCTATCAAAGTTAATCTACCATCAGTATTTTTGCTGGCCTGAGAGGAAAAGCTAAGTCTGACCTAGGTCCCACATCAGCAATGCCTGTAATGCATTTGTTATTAGCCTTGGTTGTGTAGCTTTTCCCTTCTCCTTTCATGCAGGCAGTATGTGGCAGCAGGCTTTCAATTTTTGGACAGGTTGATGTAGCAAACTAAAATGTTTATTTAAAAAATTAATGAAAAATTTCCAAAAGTCTAAGTGTCTCGATTGCATTTAATTTTTAATGAAATATTAATGAAAGGAGTTCAATTTCTGATTGTACTAGATGTCATTTAAAAGTTGAAATAAGTCTGTAAATTAGCAAAGTTGATCTTCATTCATCAAAAGTCCAATGGTTCAAGAACCTTATTTTTAAAATATTAACTGCTTTCATCCAATTTTGTTTCTCACATTTTATTAAAAAGTTCTTGTCAAGTACTTCTTCACCCTTCTCACAAACCTATCTAACATTCAGGAATTTATAATTAGCAAAGTGAGAAAGTTATGAGTTCTTCTGTAAAATATTGAGATTTATTGCACTTGGCACAATTCTGTCACTTATTTTACAATCAACTAAAGCTGACTATAGTAACTACAACTTGCTACTACAGTACTACAGTGAGACTACAGTACTACTGTACTACTACAACACCACATTAAATTCAACCCGCTACTGCTACTGCAACAAGTTGAACTTCTTGCTGAAGAGTGAGCACAGTAATGTGAGAACAAGATTGTGAAACAGTCAGACCTGGCCACTATTTAATGCAACAACTCAAACTGAGTATGGTCAAGTTTCTTTCTGCCAGAGGGCCAAAGTTTTGAGTTTCAATAATGGAAATAAGAAAACAAAAATCTGGTCAAGGCATTGTGTCACTGGAGATATTTTATTATCAAGAAACACTCAACAGTGCATCTTTATTTTATTTTTTACTATGAAATAGATAAAAAGTAATTTACATATGAACAGTTTCATGGAAAGAAAATAATATTCAATTTTAATAAAGTAAGAGACTCAAATTTTTAACTCCAGCTCACAAAATCACAGAAAAAAAGCCCTTTAAGATCATCAAGTCCAGTCATTAACCCCACACTGACAAGTCCCATTTCCTCTTGTCCTGTCACTTGTTCCTTGGTTGAACAGACCGAACCCCCACCTCTCTACACCCTTCTTTCAGGGAGTTGTAGAGAGCAAGAAGGTCTCACCTCCACCTTCTTCTCTCCAGTTCAAGCTGTATATTTCTGCACAGATGTTTGAACATTAATATTACAACATATCCTTTAACTCAAAACCACTCTATCTAAAACAATGTCAATAAAAACACAAGAAAAATGGCAGTGTGCCATATGGGTCAAGAGATAGACCATGGAAAATCATGGGAGAATTCCCAAAGTAGAGACTGAAATGACAAGTGATGCTTCAAACCCTGAGATCACGTTTTCACTGATCTATAACCAATGGTTCAAAAAGTGATGTAAAAACTTATATAAGGTAATGTTCATGTCAAATTGAAATGGGCCTTCTTTTGAGTAAATATATAAGTTTAGGGGGACTGAAGATGAGTTCCTGATCGCACAGCATGATAACCAGTAACAGTTATACTATTCTGATTCACTTTCCTAAAGATTTGTTCTGTCAATAGGTAATAAAAAAACCAAAAACCTGTCTATTTTTTTCTCCTTTTCCTAAGGGAAAAAAACAAACCTAACTAAACATAAAAACTGTCTTCAGAGTGGCCAGAAGAAGTTGCTAGTGAAGAAGTTGCTAGTGAAAATTCCCACTGAAGATGCACTTGGAAAACAATTGCAACTCAGTGTAATTTTCCACATGTACTGCCTTAGACAAAATAATCAGAATAGTCTAAGGAGTATTTTGATTTCTGAAAACCCTGCTGCATTGGTTTTTTGAATCATAAATTAGTCCTTACATCATCTGTGCAGTTTTCTCTAGGCTAGGATCTCTTCATACACCATCATGGCATTCTGCTTTATTAAACAATAAGTAAATATTGAGTACATTAATGTCATATAATTAAAATAATAAATTAATGTATTAAATGTAAATATTAAAGAATAAGTTTTATTAAATCAGTGGAATCTGGAGTGTTTCTCCAGATTCAGACAGGTTTCAGGCAATACAAAGCAACTAATTAACTATCTCCCCAAAACTGACATATTGCTGCCAGTTTGCACCAGTTGAACAGTTGTGTACTTAGCATTAAAAGTTGTCGTAAACTAACTGGAGATAGGGATTTCATTGTAAAGTTCATTGATATTACATCAGAAATTGGTTATTAGAAGATCACATAACCAAAATGAAGAATATTTTCTCTTAACTGAAAAAGAGACACAAATAAATCACAGAAAAACATGTTGTGAATTTTAAATCCTTAGCAATTTATTTTTTTCATATTTCCAAACACACATATTGCTGGTTTTAGGCAATCTAAAAATGCACTGTTTCTCCTTGAATTGGGTAAAAAAAACCCAACAAAAAACAAACAAACAAACAAAAACCGTCAAAAAACCCCCACAAAAAAAACAACCTTGCAGAAATCAAAATTATTCATACCTGTTAGACCAAATCTGAATATTATGAATTTTGCACAACAGGTATTTATTTGCCAGCTTTCGTAAAAGCATTAATCAAAATTGTTACTCACCAAAGGGAAATCATGCTTAACTAACCTTATTGCCTTCTATGACAGGACAACTGTCTGGATAGATGAGGGGAGGGCAGTGGATGTTGTATACTTGGACCTGAGCAAAGCTTTTGATACTGTCTCTCATGATATCCTCGTTGGCAAACTCAGTAAGTGTGGACTTGATGACTGGATGGTGAGGTGGATTGAGAACTGGCTGAATGACAGAGCTCAGGGGGTTGTCATTGTTGATGTGGAATCAGGTTGGAGACCTGTAACTAGTGGTGTCCCTCAGGGGTTAATACTCGGTCCAGTGTTGTTCAACCTATTCATCAATGACTTAGATGAAGGACAGAGTGCCTCCTCAGCAAATTTGCTGATGATACTAAACTGGGAGGAGTGTCAGGTACACTAGACAGCTGTGCTGCCATTCAGAGGAACCTCGACAGGCTGGGGAGATGGGCAGAGAGGAACCTCATGAGGTTCAACAAGGGAAAGTGCAGGGTCCTGCATATGGGAAGGAATAACCCCAGACACCAGTACAGGTTGGGGGTTGACCTCCTGGAAAGCAGCTCTGCAGAGAAGGAACTGGGAGTCCTGGAGGACAACAAGTTAAATTTGAGCTAGCAGTGTGCTCCTGTGGGCAGGAAGGTTAATGGTATCCTGGGTTGTATT
>NW_010287828.1:0-217 GCF_000700745.2 Antrostomus carolinensis
TGTTCCTGTTGAGGAGCATTTCTAGCTCCTTACAGCTGCGGTGTTCCTGTTGAGGAGCGTTTCTTATCTCTGTGGAGGTCACAGTGCCGGGAGCGGAGCCCGTCTTCGCCAAGATGCCTAGCAGAATGGCCCCCCAGAGAAGGTGCCAAGAGGCCTCCCGAGGCTCCTCCTGGAACCAGGCTGGCCAACAGGGGGCAGAGGCGGCCGCCGGGCGCGG
>NW_010287828.1:311-2185 GCF_000700745.2 Antrostomus carolinensis
GTCAGTTGCCGGCGCAGCCACGCAAGGGCCTGCCAGGCAGCAGGATGGTGGCATCCAAATTACACGGACCATCTTCAACCTTATTTGGAAGTGGATTGCTATAGGTGTCGCTGTCACCCTCGGTGGAATTTCGCTGAGAATTCCTCGCTCCACTGTGCAGAAGATGGTCCTGCAGAATAAGCACTTCTTGAAGATCATCATCTTGTTGCTCCTTGTGGCTCTTGGTGCTTTGTACTGGAGGACCTCACTGCGAGAGGGGACAAAGCAACCAAAGGGACTGATAGAGGCGATGACACCTGTGACTTCAGAAGACCTGAAGACCCCGCGGAACTCGCACACTTTTTCAAAAGTGGGACCTGAAGAGTTGCAGGAGCCCTTTGATGAACTGGTGACAGAGTTCAACAATTACATGGAATTTCAGGAAAAGAAGCTGGCAGCATCCAAGATGGCTTTGGGACCCGACGTCGAGATGTCTGACTGGGCCCTGGAAAGCTCTGGTGCCGCCATCAACATGTGGAGAACTTCCAAACCCTACAGATTCAAAGTGAAGTGGTTCTCCTGGCTGTTTCAGTACTTTCTCTCCTGGCTCCCCTAGGACTCGCATGGGGGTACTGTCATGGAAAATTTTCTTCTTACTTAACATTAAAATACCAGGTTGGTCTAAAAAAAACCAAACAAAAAAATCCCCCCTATCTTTTATCCCAGGCAAATTCATTTGCCCTACACACAATCCCTTTTCCAAAGTGGAACTGGATAATACTTTGCTTGAAAGCTGCTTCTTAATGCATTCTCATGTGCCCTAAGTAGGAAAGTTAAAAATGTTAGTCACTGTAGCATTCTCCAATTCCAAACAAACAGTATGGCAGATAAAGCAAAAGTAATTAATCCTAATATGAAAAGGACAACAACCTATTTAGAGTATCAGTTGCAGTAGGTGACCATCCAGAAAGCGCGTCCCACCAGCTGTGTTTTGCATCTTCTTTTGCTCTTGTTAAGACCCCATGCATTTCCTCTGTGTCATGGTGGACAGTTATCAAGGTTTTCTGTCTATTTTCTTGGGCCTCCTTCAAGATTTTGATCAAATCTTGATGTGTCAGGAATCATTTTACCAATGTAAGCTTCATTCCAGTAGGTACAGGTGATAATTTATGAAACATGATATAGTTGGATTTTATCAGCTGGTGGGATACGACTGGTGCTAAACAAGAAAAGTCACATCCAACAATTTTAACAAAGTTACAAATACAAAAATTAGAATGATTCTTATCTACCATTATTTTGTCTATTATCATAGAGTCACAAGCAGTTCTCAAATGTACGCAGCCTTGGCCAGTAGATACAAGCACTGTCTTTTGATTACTGTCTGGATGGATTTCGAAATGACAAATGCTTTGCTCAGTGTCGAGGCAAATGTCCTGAGTACCAACTTGTGTTGATGTTCCTGCTTGAACCATAGAGGGCCTTCCATACAGTACCTCAAAAGGGCTTAATCCTTCCTTAACTCTTGGTTTGGTTCTGATTCGTAGCAAAGCTAGGGGTAGTGACTGAGGCCAAGCTAATCCAGCTTCTTGACCCAATTTTACAATCTGCAATTTAAGGAGGTGGTTCATCTTTTTCAGCAGACCATTTGCTGTAGCCTATAGAGAGTATGTGATTGCCAGTCTATTCCCAGAAGCCTACTGACTTGTGTGATTTTGGCCACAAAATGAGGACCTCTGTCTGAGGATATCGCTTCTGGGACCTCAAATCTTGGTATCATTTCAGGTAACAAAGCCTTAGTCACTTCTATAGCTTTGTTTGTTCAGCAAGGAAATGCTTTTGGCCATCCTGAAAAGGTGTCAGTTAATATAGCAAATATTGAAACCCCCCTTTCC
>NW_010287829.1:0-29631 GCF_000700745.2 Antrostomus carolinensis
AAAAAAAAAAAGACAACAAAAAACACCTTCACATTTTGTGGGTATTTTCAGTTGCTGAGTCAGAAAAGAAAATAAAGTCCAACATCTGCAATTATTCATGTTCAGTAAAGCTTGCATCTCCCTTCAGGCCTGAGAGCAAGCAAACTGCTGCTAGCCATGATAATTACACAGTACTCAGCATGGTGAGTAGAATAACATTGTAATTGTCCAAGGGTTTGAACAATTTCGACTGATTTTGTATAGTGTATAATTTACAGTAAAGATTCAGAATGTGTTTTCTTTGCTTCAAGAACACTTTCATCCTTTAGCTCTGGATCATTATGCATGGAGACAAGCACCCACAATCAAATTCAATCCAGATGAAGAACATCTGCAAAAATAGAATAATTTATTTTATTGACATTTACATTTACATAATTTTATCTGGGTCTAATTCTGCTTGTGACAGTCAAGGTAATATAAAATAACCAAGACCCCACAGAGTCATTCAGACAAAATAAAAATATGCAAACTCTTGAAATGTTACCGCAATCATAACAAATTAGTGACAGTGACTGAACCACGGTGAAAGGACTCAAAGAAATATTAATGAGCTCCATGCTTGGATATGGTTTATTTTCCTTCATGAGGCCAGGGCAAGACTTCGTTATATGCAGTTATGCATTAAGACCCTTATTCTGCAAAAATATACGTGCTTATTTTTACACACTGAATCACAGAATCGTAGTGGTTGGAAAAGACCTTTAAGATCGTCGAGTCCAACCATAAACCAAACACTGCCAATTCCACCTCTAACCCATGTCCCTGAGCACCTCGTCTGCCCATCTGTTCAATCCCACCAGGGAAGGTGACGCCACCACCTCCCTGGACAGTCTGTTCCAATGCTTGACTGACCTTCGGTGAAGAAGTTTTTCCTCAGATCCAACCTAAACCTCCCCTGGTGCAACTTGAGGCCATTTCCTCTTGTCCTATCACTTGTTATCTGGTAAAAGAGACCAACCCCTACCTCTCTCCACCCTCCTTTCAGGTAGCTGTACAGAGCCAGAAGGTCTCCCCTCAGCCTCCTTTTCTCCAGGCTCAACGACCCCAGTTCCCTCAGCTGGGAACTCATCACACTTGTGCTCCAGACCCTTCCCCAGCTCCGTTGCCCTTCTCTGGACACGCTCCAGCACCTCCATGTCCTTCTTGGAGTGAGGGGACCAAAACTGAACCCAGCACTCAAGGTGCGGCCTCACCACAGTACAGGGGAGGATCACTGCCCTGGTCCTGCTGGCCACACTATTTCTGATACAAGCCAGGATGTTGTTGGCCTTCTTGCCCACCTGAGCACACTGCTGGCTCACGTTCAGCTGGCCATCAACCAACACCCCCAGGTCTTCTCTGCCCAACAGCTCTCCAGCCACTGGAGTCACCATGAAGCAACTGGGACTGATATAAATTGAGAACAGTTATGGATCAAGGCTCATATAATTTGTCAGTGTCAGCTGTGGCGGCGCGTAGCGATGGGAACGACGAGCACCAGAGCAATCCTCATTGCTGCTGTGTGTAAAGCAGCAGCATGACTTAAAAGTGGTTTTAATTTTCTCAGAAAAACATGAACAATTCAACACCGTGAATGTGCAGTATCATCCTGTATGAGACAGACAAAATAACAGTGCTCTGTTTTCTTTGGCTTTTAAAGGCCTATTTTTTAAGAAATTTTTTTAATTGAGGGAGGAAAGGAAGAAATGAAGCTGTTGGGAGAAGGAAGGGGAGAGAGAATACCTGCAAATATTTTTTCATTTACCCAAATCCAAATTTCCAGCAAACTATAACCCATACGTTTCCAATATTAATGATTATTTTAAAATTAATGAAAATTAGTGAAAACGCAAAATAACAATTAAGGGGTTTTGTTTGTTTTTACCCCCAATTAAAAAGTTTCTCCTTCAAAAACTATCTTGAGCAGTTGTGCTTATGACTTGAAACGTGGGACTTTCCCTCTCAGAGATTCCACTCCATTCTCATATTGGAAAAGAGACACTAAAACAAGTAGGATTTTTTTTTTCTTTATGTTTCATGGCTGCCATATATAAAATAGGAATAAGAAATATCTACCCCCCAGGACTCTAATGGGAATTACATAACAAGTATTTACAGAGCACTTTGAATAAAGGATTAGAGTAACCATAAATATTCACAATATTATTGCAAAGTTATATTCTCTAGTAGAGAATTAAGACTGTTTCTAAATCATGGGATTCTTGCCAAAAGGACCTTTCTAACTCTATTGAACTCATTTTTACTAAAGAACATAAAGGGGTGATATCTCTTATCATGTCAGTTGCCAACTTTTATAATTCCACTTCATTACAGGAGTTTAGTTAAAAACTAGATCCAATACCTTCATTCCTGAAGCTTAGGTAGCAGAAATATGTAATAGATGGTTCAAACATTTCTACATGAAATGCCTTCTAACATTTCTATGTTTAAAGTAATATCTTAATTGTGCTAAATAAAACTAAGCAAAATTTTTGAGGTTTTTTTTTTTAATTACAATTAATTCTAACAGCTAGAGTAATTGTAGAAGAGTTTGCCTTTGCATACTGGACTGTAAATAGCTGACCTTCAGTTGGATAACACAAAGTCTTTCAATAGTGTGATTCATAATATAAATTTTGACAATCTTCCTATCAAAATGAACTTCACAGCAGTTACTGGACATAGCGTATCAATGGAATATGACTGACATTTTATGCTTGGATGTCTTTATGCTATATGATGAAAATGGATGAAAAAAAAAGGGGTTTGTATGTAAAGCAGCATCCTCCTTCTCAATGTCAACAAACACTAATCAGATCTGGAAAGCAAGCCTGTGAGCTACAGAGGCCAGGTGACCTTAACATTCAGAAACAGCTTTTTCAATGAGTTCAACCTTCATCCTAATGATACATTTAACACTGTAATGCTGCAAGTCAAAACTTCAGACAATTCTCTGTTTCCAGCAGTTGGTCTAATACACTTAAAAGCAGATGCTGTCAAATTAAAGAACAAATAATAAAAAGTAAGAAGACGGAAGAAAATAAGAGCTATTGGCTACATGAGGTTTTCTCCACATTATTATAGTTCTGGGGAAACAGTTCATTTCTTTCACTATTTTCATCACTGCCCACAGCTCTAAAAGGAGGTGATGAAAGACAATAAACAGAAGCCAACCATTTGGGTTTCTTCCCAAACTACTCTCTGCCGCGATAGCATCGATTTCAGTGTTACCTCCTGGAGTGAAAAACCAAAGCACAGATGTAAAAGTGGATGGTCCCAAGTTGGCTGTTGCATTCAGCAACGTGGTTTATCCAAAACACATTAGGCATAAGACTTCCTGAATTACATCAGACCCATAGCATTGACTCAGCAGGAGGTTAAAAACTCCTCCCTAAGAAAGGTGGGCAAGATCAAATGAAAGACAACAATCCGATCTAGGCAGAAAACATCTCAGGAGATTCACTTCCAGTGGGGATATGAGCATTGCACTTTATCTTGTCACAAGCACTAATATTAAGAAGGCCAGCATAGGCCACGTTCTCCTCTGCTATTGCTAAGCTACTAGATCTACCTATTTATAGGTTTATATATAATATATTGGCATAATCAAACCTGATCTGTGTACAATTCCCAGATCTGCCAGGCTTCAAAATACCAGCAGTGAAAATATCATAAAAATTAACTTCAGATAAAATTTTCTGGAGAGCAGTTAATGCTAAAATACTCTGCACTAGAAGCAGTAAATACAAGTAAAACAAGTGGTAAATATGAGTAAACTCAAGCCAGTATTTCTCAACTTTCATTTGAAGGACCGCCGAAGCTTTTGAAAGGAAACCACAGACCATCTTAAGCAGTATTGTCATGTTGCTTCTCATTTCCAAGTAACCTTGGGCCCTGCTTTGAATGTTCAATTATTACTTTCTCTGGTTTTAACTTGTGGTTATATCTGAGCCTATAAATTTCCTGGGAGATTGATTTATTTATTTATTTATTTATTTATTTATTTATTTATTTATTCTTGAGATCATAGTCAAGTTATAATGCCTTACAGACCAGAGCACACAAAGAACACTACCTTAGACAAAGGGAGGCTGTAAACTTCATGACAAACTTTGTGTGTGATTGCTAGGGATGACAACATTCAGTATTTTTTTTTTTCTTAATACCAGCCTTTAGAAACATCTATATAGATGGAATAAGTTTAACATTTATGGAAGCAGTAACAGCACAGCTAGGACAGGGGATATGCATTATTTTTACTTTCTACACAGAGGAACATCAGAATGTCATATATAGAACATGTGTTATATGAATTATACTTTCTTTAATTTCAACTGAACTTTAAGGCTAATCATGTGTATCTTTTTCCTCCTCAGTCCTTAGGACTTGGAGGTTGTCACTGCTCCTGTCATTTGAAATATAAATGCTCTTTCAGATCTAGGATCTCAATTCCTTGTTGGAGGAAGTAAAGTTTCCAAGCCACTTACCTGGCAGGGACATTCTTAATGAAACGAGGCTGACGGATAAGTGTGTGGGGAATTTAAAATTCTTTCAGTGCCCAGAGAACTTTGTATCTCCCACCTCTTGTTCCTATATTACAAACAATGCTATTTTTACAAAGAAATCTACATCCTTCTAACTTCCAGCTCCACATTTCTCTGAAGAAAGAATGGGTGATGTGATTTGATTTTACAGGCAGCTGAGAGTAAAATCTTTTCTGTCATGCTTCATTGTGAATGACAATGCTTACAATATCTCTGTAAGATGTAAATTTTTTGTGTCAATAGAAAGTTTATATTCGTAATCTAAGCACTAATCATCCTTTTTAAGTGCCCTTGTTTTTGGCTGCCACTCTCATTATGGCTGTTTGAATTCACCATCTCCAGTCTGTAAAAAAAAAAAAAAATAAAAAATGCAGCTATTTACTCCAATGGAGAGGGGAGAAAAGAGGTTTGAGGGGTTTTTTTCTATGAAAAAAAAATAAAAATCTGGGGTGGGGGTAATACTATCAGCCTAGTACTTGAGGTTTTTTCCCCCTCTTTGAATTTATTGCTATTTTTCTGAAAAAATAAAAATTTATTTGCATTAGAAGGGACCATTCTAACTCCCCCATACATAATTTAATTTCTTTGTTGCACTTTTTTTGCTGTTTATTTGCAGGGGGTGTGCTGTATAACTTCCTCTTTTGAGTAGCTTCTTTACTGAAAATAGTTTACCTGCTTGGAGAAAAGTGATTAACTTTGATTTACATGCCCTAACTAAAAGGCATGGCATCACATTGTTCTGTATAAGAACCCATCTGTACAGAATACAGGGCAGGAAGTGGGAAGGGATTTCTTTTTAGCTGCTGTCAAACAACTGACCTAAAGCCCGAGGACTCTAACTTGATATTTTTAGCATTACACATGCATGTAGCTTTGTCTTGTCTTCTGACATGGTTACACTTATGGCTCCAGGGAAAGGATACTCTGCTTATTATCCAGCTGTGAAGATGTACCCACAAGCTACACACTATTTGCAAGCAGGTTTAACTCCTGCTTTTCCATTTTATTTATTGCCATGATGAAGGAGACTTTCACATCCACTCAGGATACCTGTGCAAACTAAAAGCTATTTCAGTCCAGCAAAGATGATAAGCAAATGGACTCTACTGCAAGAAGTGGCCTTCTGTTGACCTACTACAGAAGATCCCACAGTCAGATGTGTTTTTCATATCCCTGTCTCTTCCCAGTAGGTAGCTTCAAGCATGCTGTCACAAGGGAAACCTTCTAATCCTCCCTTGACTGTACTTTGTTAGAAAAGCAAGCTGTCCAAAAAAGAAACACGAGATTCATGCTGTGTACACAGAGAGAAAAAAAATTCTCATCTTGGAGCACATCCAGAGAAGGCAACAGAGATGAGGAAGAGTCTTGAGTACAAGTGTGATGAGTTCATGGCTGAGGGAACTGGGGTTATTGAGCCTGGAGAAAAGGAGGCTGAGGGGAGACCTTCTGGCTCTGTCCAACTCCCTGAAAGGAAGGTGGAGAGAGGTGGGGGTCCATCTCTTCTCCCAGGTAACAAGCGACCAGATGAGAGTAAATTGCCTCAAGTTGCTCCAGAGGAGGTTCAGGTGGAATATTAGGATCAATTTCTTCTCTGAAAAAGAGGTCAGACCTTGGAACTGTCTGCCCAGGGAAGTGGAATCACCATCCCTGGATGGTGTTCAAGAACCATGTAGATATAACAATCAGGGATATGGTTTAGTGGGCATGATAGTGATGAGTTGACAGTTGGACTGGATGATCTTAGAGGTCTTTTCCAACCTTAATGATTCTGTGATATAGTTGCTGTTCAAAGGCTCACTTAGTATGAACAAAGAATACAGGGGAAGATATCCTCATCAGTCACCTCTCTCAGATTAACTGCAGGCACACCTCCTGTTTCTCTGCTACAAAACCACCATAAACCTTTTTCTTTTCCTGTTAATATATCTCAAATGGCAGATGAGGGGAAAACTTACCAGAAGTAAGAGAAAAAGTAAACAGCATGAATATCATTCACTCATGAATATAATCATTCTCCAACAGGCCATATTGATAGCTCCTCACAAAATGACCGCTACCTCTTCTAGGAGTGCCTACTGGTGCTTAAACAGATCCTGTACCAGAGCAGAGTTAACCATCTATAAAGATGGATCAATTGTAATAATTAGTAAAAAGTACTTTAGTGAAGTGGTAAGGTCAGAACCGAATGATCATCAAAATATATATATATAGTAAATTAAAATTCCTACAAATTACTTTCTTCCCCCAGGAAGTGGCAACACCACACCCAGACTCTGCATCACCTCCAAATTTTATTCACTTCTCTTGTGCAAAGCAATTTTCCCTGATCCCAACAAAGATTCCAGGTTTACTCCCAAACCTTTAGTTTCTTAGCCATTTCTCTTAGCTGAGCCACCTTCCAGCGAGCAGATAGTTGGTCAGTAATCAGTCCCTCTGGTGGGCTTACAAGTTGTGAGAAAGACCATAATGTGGGAGATTTGGCCAGCAAAATGGACACCACAACCCTTCCTCTGCCTTGTCTGATTGTGATCTATACCTGATTGATATTTATATTTTTCTGTATGCAGTCACTTGTTGTTCATTACTAGAACTTTATGTTTTGGTCTCCTGAGATAAGTTAACAGCTTGGTGCTGTGTCATGGCTCGTCCACATGGCACACTTAGGAAAATTCATCTGATTTATCCTTTTGAGTGGATGAGTGGAACCACATTAAAAACCTACAATAAATGAAACCTGAATTTGGTTTAGTTTAATTTGTTGCAGAAACAAATTAAGCCGAATTTAATTAGGTCACTTTTTTTTTTTTTTTTCCTAAATATGTAGCTTCACAGGGCTGTAAAATAGTTTATCTAAAAAATAGTAAAAGAAACAATCATTTCAATAGAAAGCAAAAAGAGGGGGATCCCCTCTGGTCTATTTTGGTTAGCACTGAACTAAACAGAAGGTACAACACGGTGAAGTAAAACAGGATAATCATTGCATCGTGATGGTTGGAAAAGACCTTTAAGATCACCAAGTCAAATCATAAACCCAACACTGCCAATCCCACCTCTAACCCATGTCCCTGAGCACCTCGTCTGCCCATCTGTTAAATCCCACCAGGGAAGGTGACTCCACCACCTCCCTGGGCAGCCCCTTCCAATGCTTGAGAACCCTTTCAGTGAAGAAGTTTTTTCCCCAACCTAAACCAACCCAATATCCCAATATCCAACCTAAACCTCCCCTGGCACAACTTGAGGCTGTTTCCTCTCGTCCTGTCACTTGTTACTTGGGAGAAGAGACCGACCCCTACCTCTCTACAACCTCTCCTTTAAATCTCCTCTACTGCTTTCTTTGGATTTTTCTGTCCTGTTTTTTCTCCTAAAACGAGGAAACTTAACAAGAACTCCCAGTGTGCTCCAGGAAAGAGTCGTCTTAGAATAATTTAGGTGAGAAGGCACCTATGCTGCTCCTAACTTTCAAACTAGACCAGGTTGCTCAGGGACTTGTCCAGTTGAGTGCTGAGCATGCAACTGATGGAGATTCCACAGCTTCTCTGGGTGGCCTGGGACTACCAATCATGAGCTACTGGCTCACGCCTTTTTGTTGTCTTGAAAGGAGTCATATAAATGAAACCCATACGTGGTTTCAAACAACACATGGTATTCCCTAAGTCTGTAACATTTTATGGGGCTGTTTTGACCCACGTGCAGAACCCAGCACTTGGCTTTATTGAACTTCATGCCATTGGCCTCAACCCATCAATCCAGCCTGTCCAGATCCCTCTGCAGAGCTTGGAGAAGAAGTATTAGTTATCTTCATAGGAATATTTTCAAGTTAACAAATATACTCCTCTATGAAAAACATGAGGTGGCCTGGGAAGAGCTCCAATAAGCAGCAGGCAGGGAGCCAGGGTTGGCTTGAAACACTTGAAAATGAAAAAAAAAAGGAAAAAAAAAAGCCCTCAGCTGAGAATCCCTAATGCACTCGAGAGCGATGATGTCGATCCCCAAGTTCATTACAGGCAAGAACAAGTCCCTGCTAATGAGAAGAGCTCAGGTGCAAAGCATCTTTTCCAATGACAAAGTCATCAAAAGCATCTTTTCTTGTGACCTCAATGCTTTTTAAAGCAAAGGTGCTGGGCTGCAGGGGGAGCTGTACACCCATCAGTCTGGTGCAGCAGCTCCTGAGGGAAGATGTTCCTCCAAATTACAGTCAGAGATGCGTTCTCTATAGAGGCAACAACACACAAACTCCATCGGGCTCAGCAGAACATTCCATATTGCTGCCTATATTTCTGTCTGTATTTATTCTGTAGGTTTTCCAGCAGCTCTCTGCTTGCTCTGTTGAAACAGCACTCCCTGCCACTACAGTTTTGTCTCATTGTGGCTTGACCTACAATGGGACCATTCGGTCCTCTACTCCCGTCTCCATCCTCCAGTGGTGTGGGGAGGAGAAAATATAAACAAATGGGGCTCACGGGTTGAGATATGAGCAGTTTACTGGAATGGTAAGGAAGAGAGAAAAACAACACCAAACAATAACAAGAATACTAATGAAAGGATATTTAACACAAGTGGTACACGGAACCAAACAGCTCACCACCCGACCCGACCCAGTAACCCCCTCCTCTTCCTAGAACTTCCCTGTTTAAATACAGAGCTGCTCCCCTCCCAGTTCCCTGTGAACAATTAAGCCTGTCCTAACCAAAGCCAGGACACTCATGTGCAGGTACTCTCTAATCTGAACTGATGCAGTACTTTCATTTTCATTTAGCACAGAAAAATCTGTCCTTCTTCCAAGGCCATGAGCTGAGCACTGAAAAAACAACATGGTTAAAAAAACCCCAACCTATTAACTAATGACTACATCTTCCAAATTGCAACTAAATGCCTCTGTCAGCACAAAGAATGCCCACATGAGTATCTGCTTAATTTGCCATCAGTACCAAGGAGATAAAAAGTCTAAAAAATGCTTTATGGTCAATCACTTCAAAACAAGTTTAATTTTATAGTATTCATATGGCCAACATATGACTGGCAAGTAATATTCCAAGCTGTGCACAAATATTACATATCTTTGGAATCTGAAAAGGTTTCACAATGACCTGTGAGTGTGCAGAACATGCAGTGTGCCTGTTAATTTTGTTCATCTAAATTGATGTTTGATTTAAATAAAAATGGAGCAGAGAAGCCAGCTTAAAAAAACCAGCATGTATTCCATTTAATAGATAATTAAGCAGACTGGATATATTTTATTCGGTAAATTCTGGTCCAATACCAGAATTTACCAAATTTTCCTGCAATACACAAGGAATGTAGGCTAGGATGTAAACTATAGGAAGAATACAAGCTATGAATAGGAAATGGAAACAACCATTATGGATATTCCTATGTAAATTCATAGTGATTTATGACTTAGATATATTCATCCAAAGAAAAAGACTGGCTTGTTAGGAGTGGAGGCTATTTCAGGTGATAAGCGCTACAGCCACAATCCTAAAATGCAAGTGCTTGGCTATGGCACTGCTGATAATTAATATAAAAACCTGGTTGCAACGACATTCATTAAAGTGAGTAGTCTTGACCAGACCTCTGAAAACCTGTGCTTCAGCTGAGAAAAAACACCCTGCTCTTTTCTGAGCTATACTAAAGCACCAAAACAGCTGTTTGACCATCTATTTGCAGCCAAATGTAGCTAGACATGAAAGCTAATAATTTAACCATTTTCTGACAATCTGCTTTGAGCCAGGCCTAACAGGAGACTGAAAGCAACAGTGACATTATATCAAGAAAAAACACGCGAGCAAACACTCTAGAAAAATTATTAAAGGCGTAGAAGAGGCATTACAGCTGGACTGTCTCTGAAAGCTTATTTGTCAAGGTCTCTGCTTTGCCCAGTTTTTCTTTAAAGTCACTCAGCAAGACTCTGTTTTGACCAGAGATTGCAGAAGACTAATTTACAGACCATTTTTTTCCCCTTTCATCTCAAAAGAACTTTTCCAGGTTAGTTTAGTACTGTTAAAATCATTAATTTTAGAGACTAGACGATGCAGAACATGTAAAGACTATTAAACATAAATATTAACCAACATGAGGAGATCAAGAAATTTTTAAAAGGAATTAGCACTGCAAACTTATGACATACACATTTAAGTACGTGTCCTGGTTTGCTCTATTTCAGCTAAAAACCAGGACAATGTGAGAACACAGAGATAATTTTTAATATGGTTTACATGTATGTGGCGAAGGGAATTTACAACCAAAAAAGAAACATACATACCCCCTCACCTCCATCTAACAGTAGCTTCTAGAGACTGATCTATGAAGGTCTTTCAGTCTCAAATTTGGTTGCTTGGTGGAAGTATCAACTCCTTGGCTTGTACACACTTGGGCATAACAATCATTGTGGTATGGACCTGCAGGAACCACAGCTTGCTTCTAGTTCAGAGTGAGATGGGAAAACTACTTTGGTTTCTTAACTGTTAGCCTTGAAAACATCATCTTGAGGTTCTCCATCATGCCTTGAGTTTGGGGAAGAAGAATACATCACAGACCAAAAATAAGCCCAAAAATAAAATTCAGATTTTATATGTTCCAATTAACTGAGAGCAACAGCAACACAGTTTGGTGCTACACTGTGTTTCTCCAAGAGAAAGCTAATTGTTTTGAATAAGACTTCCAATAGTTTGCAGCAATAGAGCATTAAAGTAGCATATGTAGCATATCTGCCCTAGGAATTGATCAATGCTGCTCAGATGAACAGCAAAGGCCCATATTCTTATGTGACTCAACCAGAAACTGCCTGAAAAATGAGCAGAAAAAGAAAGTATTGCTTTACCATATGAGAAAGTTCAAAGGCCATTCCTACTTCCCAGGTATTTCAAGAGCCACAGAAAAATAAAACTCTAAGAGGAGAAAAATATTTTAGTGAGCATGAGTAATGAGACTTTTTTTTTGGTTTATACATAGATCATCTATTTCTACCAAAAATCCTTTGTATTTTCAGAACTAGTTTTTGGTGCAAAAGCACAGAAGAAATACATGGCAAAGTATTTTAAGGTCATCTTGTTTGAGGCTGAAAGAGAATATAATAGTTTATCATCTTCAGTCAGTTTCCGTCTAGGCACACACATTGTTCTTCTCACCAGGGTATCTTGGCAGTTATTCCAGCCATATGCCCATGACTTTCTCACAATTTTGCATACAAATGCTGTAATTTCATGCACAATTTATGAACTTGCATTTAACTGTGTGAGCCAGAAACGTTCTCTTTATTGAAGCGGGATGGAAATGCTGCCTCAGCTTTTACCTTGTGCACACATGTGCATCTATCTTCCTTTCACCATTCATTCACACCTGGGCTGTGAGGATAGCTTGGGGACAAGGAGGTTGTCCACAACTATACCTCATTTTAGCCAGAAAAATCTCTGGTTACAGGCTAATCCTATTCTCTCCGGGAGAATTTGGACAGTGGGAACGGTAGAGAAGGGAGACAAAGCAATCAATCTGAATTAAAGTAATTTCTTCAATTTCTCTTCAAAACATGTTCCATACATTACTCCATTTTTGGCAGACACGTGCTGTCCAAGTACCCACCCATTACTTCTCCAAGCCCACCTCTTTCTACACCACCCATAGTCTTAAAGCTGAAGAAACTCTTGTTCTCCCTCAGGCCAAAACTCCTCACTCCTTGTAGAGTAGCAATTGGTTTCAGTTGCCTCAAAAACACACGTGCTGCTAATTAAAGCTTCTAGTCTTCTCCCAGACCCCCTCACACCTCCAGCAGTGGCTCCTGATCTTACCTGTTATTGTAAAGCTTTCCAAAGCCAGAAACTTGTTACCTCTTTGCCTGGAAACGATGAAAACTCAACCAACCAGCCACACACTTACACAACCATCCCAGCCTGGTGAGTAGTTGCAAGATCCAAATTGTGGGTCAAGTACTGCTGCTGTATAGGAGGAAAATGGGGAAGGTTACAGACATATCTTCCCTGCCCCTCTGTGAGTGACAAACCAGGGAATGAGGCTCAGGTCTGGTGGCTAATTTATCACTGAGGAGGTCGAAGTAGCTCCCAGAGATTGTTCTTTCATTAGTGTCCCAGGACCTGCCACAATGCCTCTTACTGTGGCTTAGCAGGTGCTCTGCAGCTGCTGCTACTCCACATCAGGAAGCAAATAATCTGGTTTTTGTGTCCCAGATGAAGAAAATGTAGCCTATGAAACAAAAGAAGAGTTTCTCTGTAGCTTCTGCAGAAACTAGGAATGCCATAACAGTACATCGGTTAATACAAGGAGAGAGAGAAAAAGCAATAGAGCACTGAAAATAAAGAACCCATGCATCTAATATATTTCTGAAAAATGATCGTTTTCCCACAAGATGTATGGCAACAACTGTCTTAACTGACTAGAGAATGCCCCTTCACACAGACAAGGCCAATCTGCTTGACAGATGACACCAAGCCCAGAAATGCGCAAGGGTTCTCCTTGAGCCATGAAGCAATAATGTCTCCGCGCTAGAGTTACTGCCACTATTAAGACTTAGGTGCAGGGTATTAATTATATTTGCAGCAGAAACAAAAGTAAAGGTTGTGGCATAGCAGAATAATAGCATTGAGACCATCATTTCCCAGTCCAAACTCTTCTAATTAAGTCCCAGCTGAGGTCTCCTGTTCAGGTCTGTAGTCCAGATTTCAAAATAGGAGGGGAAATAAATAAATAAATCAATAAATAAATAAATAAATAAATAAAAGCTAACAGTTTAATTGTCCACTGCCCTATTTTGAAATTAATTAACAGCACATGGTAGAACCTTACTGACCCTGAAGTCTATCAGGACTTGGCACCTTTTGGGCTTACTTTGTGCATTATAACTCAAGATGTGCCGAAGAATGAAAGAACAGGTAAAAATCCCTCTATGATATTGCTCTACCTCTCCATATACTGATGACAACTAATATTCAATGAAATACTATTATAGCCACTCCTAACACTAGGACTTAGTTTCATAGCACCTTACATGACTATTTTTACTTCTAGTTCCCTGAGTTGTGTACATAATTTTCAGGAACAGTTCTACACATCTTTTGTTGGTTTTCTTGTTTTTCTTTTCTTTTTAAGGGTACAGGTGATCTACAAATTTCTGCTATTGTTTTGGTATTGTTACTTAAACTTTACTCCCTGTAAAAAAGAAAAAAGAGGCTCACAAGGTAAGTTTGGGAAATTTTGTTGTTGTTTTTTAATCTGCATCCTCAATGAAATTCCAAACTGAAAGTTTTAAACCTGCTTCTTTTTACGTTGCTTCAAGAGGAAGACATTAGCAAACCCATTCCTCTTTATTCTTCCATTTGCTAATAGACTAGTTGAAAACAAAGAAAAATGAAGGTGAAATTACAAAGGTGAGCATAATTGAAGAGGAAGAAATCACAATGTTTAGGGGAGGAGACACTCCCTTTTTTTTCCTAATATTGTCATTTTATTTCTAATTTTCTGAGTAGACAGTCCATTCATGAGCCTACCTTGCTGTTTCCTTCCTTTTTTAATTTAAACTAGTTTTCTTATAGGTTTATATACTTAATTCTTTTGGGATGGGCTTGTTGAAGAAATCATTAGTCAATCGCTTATACACAATTACAATTACAGTTGTAATTTCATTTTTCCAGGTTATTAAAAAATAATAGCGTGCCATTTAATTAGACTAGACAATGAGAATCCACTTAAAAGGTAGAAATAGGCTTACAAACTGCCTATCTTCTTCCTCAGCACCAAGCAAGACTTTATAATAAATCATTATTCCTTACAACTGAATTTAGTAATTACAAAGGATCTCATTCTTCATTATATTCACCATAGCTCTGCCTATTTCTGTAAGTTATTTATTTGTATCAAGAGTACTATCAAACATAGCATTAATTTATCTGAGCAGGGTATGGAAAGAAGCCCTTAGAGGATATTATTGGTAATGGTGTGAAAAAAAAAAAGCTTTTTGTTTATCCAAAGAATGAGCTTCTGCAAGACCCCATAGCACAGCGTGGGGATGATCTAGAGCCCTGTGCAAGGGTATGAGGTGAAAGAGCCGTTCAGCGGCCACATCCTTTCCAAGTGCATTTCCTGGGCTGAGCCTTGAACTTAGATGGCAATTACTGTCATAGACAGCTTTCCCTCAGGAAATGGACTGAGACCTCCAATTTATTTCACACAGCCTATTTAAGAGCCATTGATAATAATGGCCTTCAGTCACTGCCAACCCATGGTGAATTTAAAATAGTGACTTAGAGGGGAAAGTCTATATGTCATAACCCTCCAGGCACACCATCCCCTCTATCATACCATTTATTAGGTAGCTTGGCCCCAGCACCACATTTATTTATACTGTAATATTTCATGCTATATAGTCTGAGGTTAATAAAGCCTCATTAACAGTTGGTAGACCCCATAAAGCTCTCCAAGATTTCCTTTTACAATAATGGCAAAGAACCTCAAAATTTATTTTTCCCCCATCCAACCTCAAAGACCCTACAGCAAAGGCTAAAATGGGGGGGGGGAAAGGGGAGAGGGGAAAGAAATAAATAATTAAAAATAAACACTGTTGAGGAAAATCAAAAGTAACACTGATCTCCAGGCTGCTGTTAGCTACGGAATCATTTGTCTTGCATAAGGAGTTGGCTAAATGTGTCTTTCTTCTCTTACTCAGAGATAACAGTGTATAGAGGAGAGAGAGCATAATCCTTCCAAAAACATGACAAGGAAAAAAAAAAAAAAAAAAAAAGCTATTTATATAGCTTAACTCTTAATTTAAGAAATTTGCATTTTTCTCTAAAAGCCTTGAGAAAACACTGCTCTGCAGAAAAAGACAAATGAATGGTACAATGAGGAGAGGGCAGAGGAAAATATGTCTATGTAATAGGCAAATATCTTTTCTCCCTGCACCAGACCATACATTCTGTTGGGATGTCTAATACCCCTACAAGGAAAAAAAATCTGGCTAAGGATGATGGTGATTTTTAATTGTTGTATCTTCGTTGCAAAATTCCCTTTGACTTGAACCAGGATTTCCCCTCAGACCTTAAGCAGGCTGCTGTTTTCTGGAGTCCTCTGAACTTCAGAAAATGAAACAGCCTTTCTCTTAAGGTCTTCTTTGATAGAGTTACAAAGGCCTCTGTGTTGTGGTGTTTTATATTTGAATTCTGAATATCACTAAAAATTGCCAAAAGAAGTGTGTTTTCCAAAAGAATAAGATTCTTAAGGCATTGGGAGTTAGTTCATTTTCTTTTGTAAAAAATACAAGCTTCTTACAAGGCTCTTCAGTGTTGGGAATTCAGTAGAAGCCCGTAATTCCTTTCTTAACCTGTTTAATGGCAGAACAGCTCTGCAACATTCTGAAAAGAAAATAAGCTAATATATCAGCTGAAGAGATTTCTTAAAATCTCAGAATTAAAGAAACACATTAGAAATTTTAAAGGGAATAAAACAGGCACAGCTGAAGGAGTGTGCCAACAGGTCATGGCCGTAATAAGATGTGAATATCTACTTTTTACATATGAGAAGGACTGCCGAGAAGGGTGCACCCATGGACTCCACACATGATTCAGTGTGAATTCTACTGGAGACCTTTATTATTGGTTACATGATCACTTATATACTCTTAAGCTGCTAACACACACACACACAGACACACACACACAAACAACTCTTCATTGATTAAAAGCTACTGTTCACAGTCAATACTTGATTGGATAAATCCACCTGTTCATGAGCCATTCTTTTTACTTCTGACTAGTTACATAAGAAGTTTCTTATCTTGTTTTCTTGCATTCTTTCTCACCAATCCCATTCCACTTTCCTTCTTCACTCAAAGTCAGGACCCAATTGCTCAAGGCCGAAGCTGCCTGCAGCTTCGGCTCTTAAAGCGCCAACAAAGGAGGAGAAGAGTACACCCAGTAGTCACCTTTGATACAGGGCAAACTTTGCTTCTGTGTGCACATACAATTCTGAAATAAATATGCAACATCTCTTCACCAAAGGGTTCACAATCCAAATAAAGGCAAAAGAAAGGAGTGGAAGATAAGAGAAGGGCTGAACAGTAAAACAATTTGTCCAAGACCACTATCCTGGCAGGCACAGGAGGAACTTGGAACCTCCTGGCTCCTATTCTACACCAAATCTAGAGGAGAAGGGGTCAGGTCCAGTCTGATCTTCTTCCATAGAGCCATTCCTCCTTGCTTTTTCTGCTGTCCCTAAAGGGGAAGATGCAATTTGAGAGTTTTGGAGCATAACAGTTAAACATTACAGTGTTTGATAAAAAAGCAGCATGTACCAGTCACTGCTTTCTGTAACACAGAAGAGGGATTAAAGAATGATTGTCTCCCTTAGTTTTATACTTATGTATGGTCAAGCACAATTTATGATTTATATCTTAAGTAATGAAAATATTTCACTGAAAAGTGAGTTATGATGAGTGGAAAGACTCCTTATTACTTCAGAAAGAATGGAGAGGAACTTGACAAAGAAAACAGTCTCAAGTGAGGACAGACACATGGATTTCAAAGCCTATGAATGCCATATATTCTGATGTCAAGCCCATATTCAAGATCTCTGCTGTATTCAGATATTTACAAAGCTAGAACTTGCAAACAGTGCCAGAGTTTATAGGATTATAAATATTAAAAAGAAAGATAAAACCAATTGTTTCTCAAATGACATCAGCATTATTCAATGAAACTCTAGCACATATGCACAATTTTTCAAATGAGAGATCAATAGGATGACACACTAGAATTTAAACCGTACAACTTTTCAAACAGATCAATAGGATGACACACTAGAATTTAAACATTTGCTTAAATCCTATTGAAAAGAGATGGGATTACTCATACATGAAAATGAAAATTCACATTTTACTGCAGTCTCTCATCCAGATTGTCTCTGGAGGTGAGAATTTCAACAGTCCACTGGGAAGTTTTTGCCACAGGTTAACAGATCTCCCCTTTGAGTTTTATGTCTGGAAATTCTATACTAATAAAATAGATCTCTCTGTATTGATGCTGATCTCTATCATTGGATTTTCAGGAACAAAGAAATCAAAACAAGACCACCCTCCTTGCAAGCATAGCATCTGGATGACTGTCTGCTTCACTCTATCTCACACTCCTTCTATTGAGTGTCTTATTTGCCAAATCACAGTGATGGGATGACAATTTATGCCAACTGAGAGCTTCAGTCTTTTCTTTTTTCAGTTTGTTGTTTTATGGGGTTTGGCATTTGGTTCTTTTCATCTTTTTAAAAACCATATTCAAATTCGTGTAGATGGGAAATACCTTTCTATTTTGTTCTGTGAATGGCAAGAATAGATATGAACCAGGCACATTGGACTATCCCCCTTTGAAAAAGAATACTTGCAAAAGTTTTACTCATGAATGTGACCTCATATTTGCTTCCTTTAGTTTTAGATGATCTTCCTCCTCTGGCATGTCTTCCACACTTTCAATAACTGCTTTGAAGCAGAGATTATATGGGAACTATCCATCTCCTGTGTGCAATTACATGTACTCTACTCTGTCAGATAAATTTCGGTTCTAGCTGACTGAGAGCAGAGGCTCAAATTATGAGGCGTTAAGCATAAGACTAACACAGGATCATTGCCCAGGCCTGGGAATGAAAGACCTTTAAAACTGATATGTTTTGCAATATTGCTCTAAGGAATGTAGAAAATAGGGCAACATGTTAGAACTGTATTTCCATAATGCGTGAATATCTATGTTATATCCCTCACGAGCCAGTACTTAATTTAGCATTCAGTTCTGCCTGTAACTGCATCTCAGTATTGATCTTCACAGTTAAAATAAATCAGGTGAACATTAAGCTTTGACTTTCACTTAATAGTAACAAGTCCTTGCATTATGTTTGCAATTAGAGCTCAAGTGTCCAGCAGCAAAAATAAGGGGTTTTTTGAATCAATTAATTAATGGTTTAAATATCTCTACTATCTTCTGTAGTACTTCATATCACATGCAAACAAGATTTCATTTATCTTCACACACCTGTTCTGCATTATTCAGGGCCAGCACATCAAAAAATCAAATGTTCAGTAGGATTTTAAATATGATTGTGTAGTAACAACACTTTTTCACCTTGGTTTTATTATTCAATTGAGGGTTTAGACTTCCTGAGCAGCTCAAATACACTCATATTGTTAGCACACAGGCTAACACAGTATAAGAAAGAGAAAAAAGAAAATAAAACAACACTCACAAACAAACTCAACACACAAATAGGCAACACTCATTTGCCAAGTCTATTGCATTAAAATATCTGTTAAAAAAACCCCCAAATATATAAATATTTATGTAGGAAGACAAGCACAGGGGCTTTTGTATGCTCTAATTCCAATCACTATTTGAGAAGCAAAAAAAGGCTGTGGGGAGGTAGAGGTAAAAAGAGAAAGGAAGAAGTAAGAGAAAAAAGACTCCAAAACAGACTGCTAAAGAGGAACATGAGAAACTGATGTGTGACAGAAGGCAAGAAACTTTCAAGATAAAGACAAGGAATACACGTCCAAAACTGTTAAGAGTACAAACACAGTACAGAAAAATGAGAGTGCCCTGTGGTCATCTTAGGATCTCAAGAATCACCTTTAGCAGCCTAAAGAGAGGAGAAGCAGCAACAAAGTGAGTCTACCAAGAAGCTGAAAGAAAAAAAATTCAGCAAAAGCAAGGTTTGTAAAATTAAAATATCAAATTTATAACCATTTAGAGTCAATAGCTAGTGTGACTAGCTCTGGCACACATTGGTCCATAGTGAGAGTAACCAAGTACTATAACTAAATAATTAAACATGTGAAATTACATATTCAGGTGAAACCCAAATAACCTCAGTATCTCTTTTCCAGCTGAGTTCAATCTACACAAAAGGTAGAAAAACTGAACTTAGATTTGAAACCTGCTCCTCATTTGAATTTATGCACCAAAATTAATATTATATTTTACACACTTCATTCTTTTTTATTCCTAATTTACCAGGAGGTAATTTTCAAGGGTAGTAAGATAGGAAATCTGCTTTGAAGAGAAAAACTTCAGGAATTTTTATCAGATTATTACTAATCACAGAATCATAGTGGTTGGAAAAGACCTTTATATCATCAAGCCCAACCATAAACCCAACACTGCCAACTCCACCTCTAACCCATGTCCCTGAGCACCTCATCTGCCCGGCTGTTAAATCCCACCAGGGAAGGTGACTCCACCACCTCCCTGGGCAGCCTGTTCCAATGCTTGACTGCCCTTTGGTGAAGTTTTTCCTCAGATCCAATCTAAACCTCCCCTGGGGCAATTTGAGGCCATTTTCTCTTGTTCTATCGCTTGTTACCTGTGAGAAGATACCAACACCCACCTCTCTACACCCTCCTTTCAGGGAGTTGTAGAGAGAGAGAAGGTCTCCCCTCAGCCTCCTTTTCTCCAGGCTCAACAATCCCAGTTCCCTCAGCTGCTCCTCGTATGACTTGTTCTCCAGCCCCTTCACCAGAGCTTCGTTGACCTTTGGGATGTGCTCCAGCATCTCAACATCTTTCCTGTAGTGAGGGACCCAAAACTGAACACAGTAATCATTCATATTCAAAATTTTCTCCCTTCTAAAGTAGTTTCAGGCACCTTCACTTCTAAACAATTAAAAGTCTTAATTGTGAGATGCAAGGAAAAAAAAGGAAAGATGAAAATTACCCATCCATTAAACACAAGAGCTTTAAAGAAGAAAAGAGGTCGCAGGGACTTCACACTGAAGCCAAGGGACAGTTGTAGCAGCAAAGGCAGAAAGTTCTACTCACACAACTGTATTTCCAGGATTTTGTTGAAATCAAAAGAATCTGCAAATATTTGTCATGATGAGGTGTCAGTTTGAAATCACAAACTTACACGGGATAGACTTCCAGTAATGTCCAAGTTATTGTCTCTCTTCCATCACATAAGGCACACACCTTAAAACCAGACGAGATGGGGGAGAAGTCAAAAGTGCACATGTAAGCCCATAAGATCCTAAAATACCCCAAAGTGTCTGCAGTTCCCACATAAAAAATCCCTTGAGACAGTGATCCAGTGAAGACACAAATGCTCACAGAGCTGATAAGGACTCACTTATTTTTGTGGGGGTTTTTTTTGTTTTGTTTTGGGTTTTTTTTTGTTTTGATTTTTTTTGTGGAAAATGGACATTTCCATTGAAGAATTAGAGAAAGATCAGGTGGGGGCGGGTAGAAACAAACACTGAATTAATTTTCCAATGTTTGGCATCCCATGAGGTAACATTAAAAAAAAAAAAACAAACAACAAACTGGATTGAATTTTGAATTGACTTTTTTCAAACTCAAAACTGTGGTGAAAGCACATGTTCTTAGTACTAGTATATCAAACTCTCCTCTCCTTCCACTTTCCATACTCAACACACAACTTTTACACATTCCCAGCCTGAATAAACAAGAAAGTGGCTTTCCCATCCTCATTAGTCAACAGTAAAGAAAAGCAGGAAAAAGAAGGAAGGATTAAAAGCTACATGTATGCAGTTAAGCAAAGATATACTTGAATATACTCTGCCCATGCTTTGAAATGCTTTGGAGCAAGGCAACTCAATGTAGAGGTGCATCAGCTTGGGCTGAGAGCCATGCTCATACATGCTGCCTTCCAACACATTCTCATTTCTCTTGCACTGCTTATTCTTCCTCCAATCCTTTGGAAAGGGATTTTTCCAAGGTAGTCACTTGCAGTAACAGGGGCTTAGACTTGGTGTCCCAGAAGGTCTTTTAGTCTGAAGTTCCTCTGAGTAGGTTAATTCCCTTCCCATCCATACTCCATTAGCTGCAGCTTTCCAAGTAATAGCCTGATCAACTTTTTCCTTGCATACAACATCATCTTTTATTGCAAGTATAAATAGTTGTCGGTATCCTAGCACTAGGTTGTATCTCAGTGACTCAGCAAAATAGCATTCTGCTTGCACACTGGAGAAAAGAGGTAACACTGGCATCCAAAGAAAGAGTTTTAGCTATAAAATCTTATATTTTAGACTATCAGGCTTGGCTTTAAGTTACATGTTAACTATAAACATGGGAGAAGCTGTCCCAGATGGTGAATATAAAATGTGCTGTAAATTTTAATGAAGCAAATAAGTCACTAATAACCATAATGCCAATACTGCTGTGGTTTTGGTAAATGTTAATAAGGCAAAATAAAAAAAAAAGAAAAGAGCATGCAGCATTCAAATAAGAGTCTAAGAAGCCTAATATAATTTGCTAATTCAGCTATTCACACTTTGATTGCACAGCCTCTGGTCATCTGCTCAAGTACAGCTGCTTCATGTAAAAACAAATTAAAAAGAAAAAAAAAAAAAAAAGGTTTATTGTCCACCAGATGTCCCAGCTTGTAACACTTGCTGCTATATTTCAGGTCACCCAAGGTTCAGGCACATTTAGAAACAGATTGTTCTTGGATGGCCAATCTTGTGACAGTGGTTGAGGCACTTGGACCTTTGGTTTCACCCCACTGGGAGGCAGGGGAGCTCTTCTGGAGTGGAAGTGATGTGCTTTCATGTTATGAATATCACAGGCATCCCAAACAGATAATTACTGCTACAGCTCAGGGGAAGAGCTGGAGTGGGAAGAATTCAGGCCTCATAAGGCCACTGAAAACTCCTCCACACGGTCCTCCCAGGTTTGTTTTCTTTCCTGAAAAAGAATTTATTATTATTAAAAGGTATCAAAGCATAAGACACAACAGCCACTGCTGTTCTGCACCAGTGTTCTCACTGCTCTAGACAGGGAGTTAGCCCAGTGCTTCTCCCCAAATCCCATGTAAAAATCAATGGAGCAGAATTATCCACTGAAACTAAACCATCTCACATCAAGGGTGCCTGATGGTGTGCTCCACAAAGCAGGTTTGAAATCAGCAGGCAATGTTTTGCTCATGGATTTTACAGTGCTGACAACCAAGGGAAGGATGGGTTGGAGGGAAGGAAAGCTTGTTTCTGCAGACACCTCCTCCTCCAGAGGAAAAGGACAACAGTGAAGGGAAACAATCTAGGACCACTGCCCAGAGCCATGCTGAAGGAAATGCTGTGGCACACAGACTCTAGCACCAGGATCCCATTAGGATGAGCTGAGATAGCTAATGATACTCGACAAGGGTGCACCACATCCAAAATACTACCTCTTTACTGCACAAGGTACAAAGCAACCTCAAGCTTCCCCAAACATGTCAAGATGTTTCAGAGTGACTTTTTAAAGTGGTACCTGCACAGCCTGTCTTAGCAACTTGAGCATCTGTTTCTCACATTCTCCAATGATTTACAAGGAACAATATCATGACAGGTCTATTTTGCCAGGGATAATATTGTGCTGCTATACATAAATTACACAGTGCTGTGATAGACTTACACGTTCATCAGGTGTCTACCTCGCAGTGTACGGTTTGACTCAGCTCACTGAATTTTTGCAAACATGCAGCCAGCATTACCCCCTGGAGCTTAAACTAGCATTGCAATTAATAGAATTATGACTTGATCAAAATCTTTTCCTCTTGAGCTTCACTATTTATTAGCCCCAAAATAGAGAATATCAGAAGAAACAGAGGACTAGTCAGATACTTACTCACACCACATAAAAACAAAAGTCCTTTCTGTCCTACCAAGGACCAAATTTTGGAAGGGTTGTTACTGACTGTGACTTTACATCTGAGCTTGGATAGCTTTAAACCATCAGTCTAGTTCTTCTCCAAAGCCTGCATTTCTCACGTTTGTTCCCACAGTTTGTCAGCTCCTCCTTGCCCATTTTTCCCCTCTCAGCATTTAATTGCTCCTCATCCCCACAGTCAGCTGGCCACAATGCCCACGCAAGCCAGAGTCCCCTCCACTCACCTCTTATTTTATTGCCAAGTCTCAGCTGATAACCACAACCACGTCCTTGAGTGCCCTTCAAAATCTCAGGCCTCCTTACAGTTGTGCCCACTTTCCGGTAGACACTGACAAAGAAATGCCACTACATCTTTTCTCTTTCTCCATTTCTGTTTTGAAACTTTATTCTCACCTACCTCAGTAGCTAACCCATGTTTCTGTACTCTGCCTCTTCATGGGGCATTAAACAGCCAACAACTGTCTGAAAGAGATGGAGCAACTGTTTTTTCAGATGACTAAGGCTCCACTGAAGCCAAGGACACAGTGATGCTGGTACATAGAATCACAGAAATATTCCGATTGGAGAAAACCTCTAAGATTATCTAATGCCACTGAACACGTAACTCTGCAAAGTCCACCTCTAAACCATGTCTCCAAGCACCACATCTACTCGTCTTTTAAATACCTCCAGGGATGGTGACTCCACCACTTCCCTGGGCAGCCTGTTCCAATGCCTGACAACCCTTTCAGCAAAGAAATTTTTCCTCATATCCAATCTGAACCTCCCCTGGAGTAACCTGAGGCCATTTCCTCTTGTCCTGTCACTTTTTATTTGGGAAAAGAGACAAACACCCACCTCTCTCCACCCTCCTTTCAGGGAGATGTAGAGAGCGAGAAGATCTCCCCTCAGCCTCCTTTTCTGCAGGCTCAACAACCCCAGTTCCCTCAGCCCCTCCTCATCACACTTGTTCTCCAGACCCTTCCCCAGCTCCACTGTCCATCTCTGGACATGCTCCAGCACCTCCAGGTCCTTCTTGGAGTCAGGGGCCCAAAACTGAACCCAGCACTCGCGGTGCAGCCTCACCAGTGCCCAGTACAGGGGGACAATCACTGCCCTGGTCCTGCTGGCAGGACTATTGCTGATCAAGCCAGGAGGCTGTTGGCCTTCTTGGCCACCTGGGCACAATGCTGGGTCACATTCAGCTGGCCATCAACCAAGGTGTTACGCAAAAAGCCCTCTGCAGGGCCCTCTGCTACCCTGTACACCAGGAACAGGAAAAGAACAGTGTGGCTAGGGACAAACCGAGTGTTAGCCTCAGGCTTGCTGTGAGTTTGGGTCAACCACTTCATCAGCCTTAACAGTCCATTTCTGACACAGCAGAACAGCAGAAATACTGTTTAGACATGCAGTGGGCATACCTTCATGGTAGAGGCTCAGGGAAAGCAAAATGCAGCGGCTTCAAACAGGTAAAGGGATAAAGTCTGATGAAGTTGGATCAAATTTTAATCATGTCAGGAGAAATACACCTGGAAATCCCCAGGAAGCAAAAGATCTAGTCCAGGACCCTTGCAAACAGATTATCATTGCAGAGGCAGAGGCACATCTTTGCCTCGGCCACACTATTCGCGCAGGACACAATGTGCGCGTGCACACACAGTTCTGAGGTTCCTGCCCAGTGCTCACGCAATGGCTCCTGGTTAATTACCTACAGCTCCTGGTTAATTACCCACAGCCTGTTCTGTACCTGTGCTGGGTTTTGCCACAGTCAAAAAGCTGCCTTTTCATTCCCCATGTGGTGGGTTGACCTTGCCCGAATGCCATGTGCCCACCAAGCTTCTCTATCACCCTCAGCAGGATGGGAAGAGGAGAAAATAAGATGGAACCAAAACCCCAAACTCGTGGTTCAAGACAAAAAGCAGTTTAATAGAAACAAAGCAAAGCTGCATGTGCGGAAGCAAAGGAAGAACCAAATATTTATTCTCAACTTGCCATCAGCAGGTGATGTTTGGCCACTTCCCAGGAAGCAGGGCTTCAGTACACATAGCGGTTACCCTGGAGGACAAATATAAATAACTAATGCACCCCCTTCCCCCTCCGTTCTCCTTGATTTTATTTCTAAGCAGATGTCATATGGATGGAATATCCCTTTGGTCAGTTTGGGTCAGCTGGCCTGGCTGTGTCCCCTCCCAAGACCTTCCCCACCCCCAGCCTACTGTTGTGGGGGACAAATGTTGGAGAGCCAGCCTTGGTGCTGTGGAGCACTGATCAGCCACTGGGGTGTTATCAACACCCTTCTAGCTACTGATACAAACCCAGCACTCTGAGACCTGCTACAGGGAAAATTAACTCCATCCCAGCCAGACCCAATAAACCCCTTTATCACAAGTTCCCAAAAGCCAGAACAGGTGTTGGATGGATTTAATGAAATTTAAAAGAAAAAGGAGAATAAAAAAGCAAAGGTGGGAGCGAACAGAGGGATGAGAGGAGATACCAGTCCTCAGTGGAGCTGAGGTTTGAGAGCAGAGGAGAGATGTTGTGCCTCCCACCACGTTCTGCACAGGTCCCAGTATCAGGCTCCACCCTGGAGCGATGCCAGCAGTGTGCAGCCCCTGTGAAGACAAAGACAATCCCCATGTGCTCCATGGCAGGATGGCAGCCCCAGCACCCGGGCTGCCCTGGAAACCTGCCCTGGATGCAATCCCTCTGCCCTTGTTGGCAGGCAGCAACACCGGCACCAATTGCTACTCCTGGCCAACATACAGGCTCACACAGACTAATCCTCTGGGAGATTATCCTACTGAATTAGTAGCTTCTGGATTAGATGGGAGACAGGCTGCAGTTGAAAGCTAACCAAAATTTCCCCTTATATCTCTGTTTCTAAGCACCCATTTCAGTTTCCAGCTATCAAAAGATTTATTTTCCCCCATTTGTAATCACCTGCTCTGTTGAAGTCCCATTGATTTAAATGACAGCTTTGTATGAAAAAAAACAAACCCAAAACCAACTATAAAATTCAATTCTATCTTTTTAAGACTCAATGTCACTTCTAGGTTATTGCCAGCTCTCCCAGTTTCATTGTCAAACAGAGGATAACAGGAATTTTTCAAGCTGCAAGGACTAGAGCCCTGGGATTATATGATGGAGAAAACAATATGTGACCAAAATCTAATGGCTCAGGAGGCAAATGTAAGGAAACTGTGATTATTTGTCAAGTCTAATTTTTAAGCCAACTTCAGAAGTTTTTGAACATTGAGGGTTGAACACTTTGTAACATTGCCAATTACTTAAAACCAAATTTGTCCCCTCTGGTGTTTTAATTATGCAAATTGCACTGTATCCACGGACAGATAGTGTTTCATTAACAGTTTTTAATATCTAAGCAGATATGCAGGCAATGCAGAAACTGTGGTTTCTTTGAGCATTTATCAGAAAAGGTCATTATTTTCTTGGGACTGTGCAATTAGAATTCACCCTTGAATGGCCTCTGTGGTACTTTGAATTATCCATTGTCTTGGTTATTACTAAACAGTCACTTTTGGTTCTTGTTTCACTTACAGTTTCAGGGAAAGCTTGATCCACTTAATTCAGTTGAGTTAGGTCTTGCTCACACCAGCAAAAAATAAGAGCTCGGACTTCCAGTTCCAGCCTTCTTCAGCAGGTACAGGTCTGAAGTCCACACCAGTCAACAGTTACCCACAGTAACCTTCAAAAAAGGGTGACCAGAGCCAAATTCTCAGTTATCAGACATCTGGTGAAATCAGGAAATCAAAATTGGTAGTTTCAGTCGGGCAACATCTGACCACTTCACCCATATCAACAAGAGAAACGAATAGGACAGGAGAAATAGGAGAAAACCAAGAAAATACGTGTTATTATACCTGGAATACATAAATACTGACTTTTGTTCCTGAATGATACTTCTACTGAGCTTTTTCCTCTAGATTTCACAGTTCTCAATTGCCTCTGTGACTGCAGTTGATACTTTTTCTTCTATGAACGATAATGCTCTAGTCGCATTATTAGTTTAAGACTCTTAGCTCAAATATAGACTCCTATTTAAATTAATATGAATATATTAACATATGTTTTAAATTCTAGGGAGTTTTATTCTGGACGTTTTGCAATCTGGAGCCAAATTTGTATTTGATTTCTGGGAAAAGCTTTATTGATTTTGATCTGACTTAAACAGTTCCAGTTTGGTGTATTATGGAGATCTAGGTCTACATTTTTCTTGTAGATAAATATGTTAAAAAAGATAACAAATAAAATATTCCAGTCTAAAAGAAAATCCAGAAATCCTAAAGAGAAAACCCACCCAGGAGAAAAGCAGACAAATTACTGTATAGGAGGACTACTGACAGATAAATTTGAAGCATAATTTCAGATTTTCACTTAGAAATTTTGGCACAGGGAATCTCTTTCTGATGGTAGTTAAGTACGTTTACCTCTGTACAGCACAGTGCACTTTGTAATCAATGTAAAGTAGTAATTATCTTCCTTCTCTTGATTCTCATTCTCAGTATCTGTGTGGCTTCAGTCTTTTAGTCCAGGTTAACACATTCCAGTTAATTCATCTTCAGAGCACTCTAGGAAGATACAGATGTACCATCATCTTCTCAGAGATAGGAAATTCAGTCAACAAAATTTAAGGCCTCCATCAGGTTATATTTCATAAATCATTAAACCCTAATAAATATAAAAAAGGCGAAAAGCAAAATCAAAAATATAACAGAAGTACCAAGGGAGGGATTCACTGAAATATAGACTGTTTGCATTAATTCAAGTTTGACTGAAGGTCCAGGTTCATTTATCTTGATGTCACTTCTATCACCTTCCATGATTCTTATATATTAATGCCAATTAGACATATTACCTTTTAAATTAAAAGAGCATCTATTTCCCCTTCAAGAATGCTTAATCATCTAAACCTAAAGTGATTCTGAAATCTTTACATTAAGTATGATTCTGAGCAGAAAAACCAAAATGACCCACTAGGAAAAACATGAATGTTACATGTAACTTCAGTATGTCTAACTGGTGTGTTTAAAGGTTGGTTAATGAAACCCATTTCATTTAAGATGGTCTCCTTTCACATTATATTTCTGCTTACTATTCATGGCCTGCCTGGGCAATACTCTGTTAAAATCCCATTTTCAAACCCCTGCCTGTGAGATGACATTTTAATGTAGCCAGTGCTCATCTCCAGACTTTTTCCTACGAAAGAACCGCATCTGTTCTGCGGAGATAAAGCAAGAACACACACAGACTCAAAGGCCCTCGTGAGGGGACAGAGGTTCAATGCTAATGTTTCTGTTCTCTGTGTTTCTTCATTAAGTAGTTTGTTAATTAAAAGCCTTTTTTGGGGGGTTTTGTACGATAGAAGCAAAGCATTTGATCTGCTAAACCCTTTATACCTGGTCAGATGTTCATCCCTCATCCTCCATCACCACTGGACCACCTGCTATCCTCCTCAAACACTGGTTCTGCTTTGGAGCCCACAGGAGTTTTGCAAAGCCTGAATTTGCATCAGCTTGTACAGCACATTTAGCTCTCCCCACCTCCTCCTCTCTCTTTATCAAAAGATGTCTGTTGACTTGCATTGGCAAGGATATTAACAACCCTTGGGAAACTTTTTTCCTGGGCTTGTCTGCACAAGGTGGCACTAGTCATCTCCTGACTTCTTCAGTGCCGTAGTCTAAGCACCGCTGGGTAACTGCTGCCCAACCATGAACACTCATGATAGATGAGTTTATTTAAAGGCTGGATCAGATACTGATAACTGTCTTAAAACACCAGTACACCAAGAAAACCACCAAAGCAGTGAAATGCCGACCATCACTCATCAGCAAGTGTTGAGAAGTGATGAAGTGTTGATGACCCTTGGCTGAGGGTTAACGTTCTGACCTATTACTCTGCTCTTTCTGCTTATCATAGAATCATAGAATGGTTTGGATTGGAAGGGACCTTAAAGATCATCTATTTCCAATCCCCCTGCCGTTAGCAGGGACACTTTCCACTAGATCAGGTTGCTCAAAGCCTCATCCAGCCTGGTCTTAAACACTTCCAGGGAGGGGGCATCAACAACTTCCTTGGGCAACCTTATGTACCAAGCTGTGAAAGATGAGGGGGCGCACATTTAAGTCACCTGATGGCAAATATTTACCTGTACTTTTTTCACTCCCCTTGAATACAAACAGAGAATAAAAGAAAACCAGAGCTAACCAGCAGGCTGGTTTTGCTACGTACTTCTGCAGACACAGCCAAGAACCATCCTACAAAACTCCTTCAGCAGCTAAACACCCAGTATTACACATCAGTGCTGGCTGCGCATCAGGCGGGCATATCAAAAGGTGATTCATCCCTCCTATCTTAGCATGGAACTAAAAAGGCCAAATGCAAGGTCCTACAGTTGGGTTGGGGCAACCCCAGGCACAAATACAG
>NW_010287830.1:0-39975 GCF_000700745.2 Antrostomus carolinensis
GACCATAACTGGTGAGTGAGTCGTCCCTGTCTTTCATCCTAATCCCATGTCCCATTTGTTGTGATCCCCTTCCCATCCCACCAGGTGGGGGGAGTGAGTGCAGGACCACATGTTCAACCTGTGGTTAAACCACCACACCATGTAAAAAAAAACCCCAACAAACCAGGAGAAACAGGAGATATGATGTGCTCTGTACAGTTGTCTTATGTTTGCTTTTTTGCTAGTCAAATTTGTAACAGACGGTGCAGAAGACATTTCATGTACTATTCCTGTTATCTGACTTGTTCTGTCAATCTCAGCATTATTCTAATACTTATTTGTAAGCCCTACTCAAACCAAGACTTTGCTTTCAGCTCTATTTTTCCTGTCTAGAGATACTGACTTTCTATTCATAACTTCATTCTCAGAAAAACTCACCCACTCCTCTTTATACTATACTGTAATTCATTCTTTTTCAATTATTAAAATATGTTAATAAAATTACTCTTTTAAATATAATTTGGAAAAACCCAAGGAAATATTTCTAATGGTAGAGATACTGACACAGCTTACTACGTTGATCTCCAATGTACATTCATACATTAATTTTAAAATTACAATGTTCTTGAAAAATCAGCATCCAAAAATTTGTATTCCTTCCAAAACTGCAAAACAAGAGTACATTGCCCAAAAAATAAAGATAATAATTTTTATCGCTCTGACACTCTCTCTAACACCATGCACTTTATCTTTCCATGCTTCAGTAATCCTGGATGTGTGCACAATCAAACCAAGGAGCCCATGGGTCATGGCTACAGGCAGTCCTCTCACAGAGATCTATTTCTGCTTCCTAATTATGTCATTATTAGAATATAACCAGTAGCATGTCTTCCAGAGGGGTAACCATTCATTAATGCAGACAAATCAGACGGTAGTCCATTGAAAGTAATGAAGTGGAAACATCCACATTAGTTCTAAAGCCCTTGAGACCATGTCCGCAATATCCTCTGTATTCCACAAAGCACTGTCAGGTACCTTCTATTGTAACTGTGCAAGTGAAACAATTACCCACACAGTTTGTGGCTCTGGAGTTTGCTGGGTCAGAAGGAAAATTTCAGTGTCTCATCTCCTATCTTTATACTGCTTAATCCAATCCTCTTTAACTCTCCTGACAAGTTGTTGTTTTTTTGGTTTTTTTTTTTAAACATCATGGGTTTTTTATTTGCTACTTGCACTTAATTCACAGTCAAATGAAAACCACCTAGTGGGAAGATGGTCAGACTTCAAATATGTAAAAGGTTTCTGCTATAAAAGGAAATAATGTATTCTCCATATATCTGATGGAAAAGGCAAGAAATGCTAAGTTAAATTACAGTGATAAATGCAGGTAAAAATGGTAATAAAATGTGTATAATCAAGATAATGTAAACGTACACTAAAGCCCCTGAATATACCTGTCTTGTGAAGTTGGGGGATCTCCATCACTGGAGGTCTTTAAGGTTGGACATACACCAATATCTTTCTTGATAGGTATATTTTAACCTTGTTTCAAAGTAGGGAACAGATTATGTGGTCTCAAAACCCCTTCTGGATCTATTTTCCATACTTCAATGATCATTTGCTATGTTATGGCAAGATCAGAAAACTCCATTAAAGTTCAGCACCCCAAAGTGCTAATCGTGGTACAAGTGCTATTTTAAGAGACAAATCCTTCCTTAGAGGATTTATGATCTCATTTCAGGTAAAACACAAGGAGAGGTTATAACAGCTGAAGGAATGGACAAAAACCTTACAGTTTGTTATTTTCAAAGTGCAATTTGTGCTTTCAATCATGTAAAAGCTCTTAAAAAAAAGATGGTTTAATGAAATAGACAGCCATTGATCTGCCAACCATGTACCTCTGAGTGATGGGTTACTCTGGCAAAATACATACAAGTAGCCCCTGTTCTGACAAATAGACCTGTTAGCTTGAGGAGTGTGGAGCACCAGGAGGGAATAATTTCCATTCAGTCTCTGCTGTAATATCACAATAGGCAGAAACGTGCCTGCTCTTCCTTCCCACATATCTGCACCTTACATATCTTACTGGTCTCTCCAAGCTCCTTACCCAGTCCTGAGAGCAGCTCGGATCAGAACCTCAATTCTAATGCTCCAAATTTCTCTCTGGAGGTGACTCTTCCTCTCCATAGAGAAGTCAGGGACCTTAAATGGATAAACTAAGAGAATAATAATGAGATTTGCAGTATTTGTGGAAGTTGCACTTCAAGAAGGTTATTCTTTCCCAGGTTGTAATTAAAGCCATGTGAACTTGCATTTTGTTAAAATGTATATTTTTATTTAGTAAAGGTCTGTTCCTTTGCAAAGTTTCCTTCTGTTATATATGACTTGCCACCATGACTCACAATTCTCATGTAGAAAAGATTCTGCATATACAAAAAGGAGCCTGATTCCAGAAAACATACCTAAAACACTTTCTACCATCTAAACATCCACATCAAAACATGTAATTTGGGAATGGTTTACTTACTTCTGGTAGACTTGTGAGTTTTGTTTTTATGAAGCTAAGGATAATAATTTTACCTGATAAGAAATATTTTTCAAAAGATGTCCCCAAATCAAGACTAAAAAGAGCCTTTTATACCTTTATAGACAGTGATTTTAAACAATTTGCTGCAAACAACCTTTTCCTCCTTCAGTTTCTTAATGCTCTTGACTATAGAGACACAGGTAATGTTAGCTTTCTTTTCTCAGCTGATCTAAGCTTTCCCACTAAAATTCTCTTTGTCTAAGAACTCACTTCATTGTTAAATCTCCATTTTATAAAGCTCTAATTCTTTTAGTCATCTTGTGACTATACTGGTGAAATGGGCAATAAACCAATTAACCGGGAAGCAAACATGGCATACTAAAAACACTCACAATAAAATATTTCTATGATGTAACCCATAATATCAGAACCTTTAACTTCCCAATATAGGTTAGTCACCTGCAATGTCATTAACAAGAATTTCTTGTGACAAGATGAAATTATTTTCTCACTCTATCTTATAAGAAGCCTTTGCATTAATTTTTTTCTTAATATAAAAAGGCTGAAAACTTTCCTGGGAGAAGGACTGGTTTGCATAATACGCAGATTATTTCAGTTGCTTGATCACTGTAATAAATGACAGAGAAGACAAACAAGCACCCCTTGCAAATGAAGCATTGCATGCAAATTTAATTTTTATAAGACTCATACTTGGTGACCTATTCTGAAACCTTAAATTGATGAGATATTCTGAACCAGGAATAGTTTCTAATATTCAGTTAATGAATATAAAAAAACTCTGCATGATTTTTATTTAAAAATACATACATAAGAAACCTCATTAAAAACTTGGGATGGAGACTATCACATTGAAAATGCTTGAATAGACAAAGATTATTAACAAGCGCAGAAGAGCAACATTTCATGAATAAATCAAAAGGTATTAAGATCAAACAAACATGTAAAGTTTGAAAATTAAAGGAGGTCAATTAATGAAAGCAACAAATTAATTCAATTTTCAGTCAAGCACTTGACATTAAACTTGCTGCTGTACCAATAAACTCAATTTCAAGGTGTTTGATGCAGAAACCCATGTTGCTAAAAGGTCAGAATTTGTCTCAAAACTTCAATTCTCTGATTGCTGAGGTGAGACAAGACATACCTTTGTCCTGAGTGGTAAAAGGATGCTGGATTAAATCATATTGTATTGAAATCACCACTCATTTCAGATCAAAGAAATCAATATACACATTGAGCACAACAGAGAAATGCCATGGTTTATCACAAGTGGAAAAGCAGCTATATATGACATGGGGTATATTCTTTGTAGACAGCTGTGTGGGTAGTGCGCACACCTTATTTGAAATGAAATGGTGGTGTACTTCTGATGCTCAGTGTTACAAAGAATAATCTGAAAACAGATCAGCTCTGAGAAATAACAGAAGTATGTTTATGTGCATTGTACTGCACCACTGTATTGAGACAAAAGTCACTGAACCATATATGCAACATGGTTGGAATGTGGATTTCATCAATAAGACTTCTGTGACAACTTTTTAACCTATTTCACAGCCTTTGAAGAATCACACCATAGAGGTATCACAGCTTCTCAGTAAATGTTATTTCTTCCTGCACAGATAGCATTCCAGAACAACAAGAGAACAAGTTTTTGTGTCTACATAGCAAACTGAAATAACTACAAAATTGCAGAGTTGGCAAGTCTTTCTTTCAGTGCTTGTCCATACAAAGTTCATTATGGACAATTCACTTTTATCCAGAACTTAAAGATGAAGAGAAGTGGAAAATGGCAACTGATCTTGAAATCTTTGCAAAGAAATTACTTAGATGGGTTTTTATAAAATACTGTAATTAAATCTTGGTAAAGAATTTCATTGATATAAATGATACTTTGGAGAATGTCTAGTAACACAGAATAACTGCTCTGGAAATCCGGTTTACCTTAGGTTTCACTACATTTTATGCTAAATGAGTAATGTCTCTGAAATAGTAAGTGTGAAAAGAGTTAATAAAAATTTAAATTACTCCCATGCTTGTAGCAGAGATGCCACCTACTAGAAAATGTGTCTAGTCAATGACAAAAAGATACATCTAGATCTAGATATCAGTTCAAATCTCTGCCCACTCAAACTAAGCAATAGTCTCTAAGGAAGGATATACAAAGGATTCAAGTGGTAGAAGGAGATTTAACATGGATAGAGACTAGTTGCCTCTTATCAAACTAGGTGCCAAAAAGAATATAAGAATTATACTTAAAAAAAAAAAAAATCTTATTTAATAAGCCCATATTTCACTATGAAATGGCATCTATGTAGATAAAACAACAATCTTGGTACAAGGTAAAGAGAAAAGCCTTATTCATTTTATAAAAAAGACTTCTCCTTCATGACCTAATACATGGAGGAGTCTTCAAGTAGGGTTGTCTCTAAGATCATGCTCCTCAGTGAAGCTGACACCTTTCACAGTACCCTGTGAGGTATAAGGTGAAAATGCTCATGTACTCTGGCAGTACTGGAACACACATATCCAGACCTCTGAGCTCTTAACTTGATGCATACTCATGAAAAGCCATGCACAGTTAGTTCCAGTTAAACAATAAAGTCTTAATTCAAGAATAGGTATTTTTTTTCCCAGAGTTTATTTAAAACAATAAATTGTTTTTCAAAACTGCAACTCAATTCTCAAAGGTATCTTCTGAATAAGGCATTTTTAATCTTTATTTTCCTGTTAGGTAAGCTTCTGAAAGGAGACAGGACAAGAGACAAACATATACTGAGTCTGTGTAGTAGTGAGAATCTTAGTGTCTTCTGTCTTTTGCTCATCTTTTTCTACAGTGTAAGAATTCAACTTTTCTGCATGTAGTCATTTTAAACATTTAAAAAACACATCATTAAAGAAATACAGTACAAGATTTTATAAAGTGGTTTGTTGTATTGTATCAAGCATTTCATCATTCTTATTAAAAATCTTTGTTTAGGGGCTTGGCTCTGATGGTATGATTTGTTCTACTCTTTGATATACAGTATTTAAGTTCTTATTTAGGTCAGTAGCACTTGAAAAAATAATTATCTATTTACTTTATGGCTTGTTGAAAATCATGAGACCTTAGGACTCTCAGTCAGTGAACATGACACCTTCTCAAGTTACCATCACTGACCAAGCTTAAGTAAAATATGCACATATTTTAACTCTACTTACTAGCTTTAATCAAGGCAACTTCATGTTTGCTTTTTTTCTTTCCTTCTTTCATAGACTTCTTTTTTGTATTCATTCTGGGTTGTGCAGATAAATTCTTCATTTTCAATAGAAAAAAAAATATGCATTTTTATTTGCATGAGCTTCTACAGCTGTACAGTATTCATGTTTTCATCCTGAGTCTCTGAGAGAGTATCAAACCCAGCAGATACTGTTCAGCGTTACAGAAGAGATGCAGTGTTGAAAAACATAACAAAGTCCTCTCCGGGATACAGCAACAATGTCTGAGTTGGGTAGCTTGCAATGCTAATGACATGCCATCTGTGTTTTAGTGAGGGTTAGCTGCTGCTTAAATGATTGTGATTAACAGCCAGCTCTTTATACACTAACAAGCCAAGTTTGATTGTAATTCTTTGGAGAGTAATCATCACTCTACCCTGCAATTATATGCAATGGGTGTTGAATTAGAAGCAAAGAAAAAGAACACAAAATAACTTTCAGACTTGGAAAAGCAGGCTATTGAACACAAGCCAAAGGTGAGATGATTGGTGAGAACTGTGATTCATTGTAATATTGCTGATATAATATTAAAAGATCAAAGGAAATGACAACTTGAAGAGTTACTGGGAAAAAATGAGGAAGATGTCAGGAACATAACTTACATTAAATAGGCAGATAAGTAGAGTATAAAACATAAACATTTGAATTTACAACAGAATTGTAAAGTGCAGAAAAACTTTTACTTTATCTCATGCCTTATTTCTTTTGCTGACAGCTAAGTGTTGAATGACTACTTTCACTTGTGCCCACTCACAACAGATGTGTTCTTGCTTTCACTTTCAACTTGATCTAAAGCTGTAATAAGCAAGGCTTAAGTTTTTATATAAAGTTCCATTGAAATCTTTAAGCTCAGAGTAATTTTGATGAGAAAGGAGGAAGAATTCTAATGGCCAAAAAGCAGGCTTTTCAACAGAAAATTAGCCTTGCTTATAATGAAGACACAAGGGGATGTTTTTAAAAGGTGTGAGACAGCAAAAAGATTAATTATTAAATTAACACACCTGATTGATCTGTTTAAAGAACATTTAAGAAACATATGTCAGTATCTCATAATTGTTAATAATTTCTATTCCTTTTTGACAAGCAGCCTATAGCTGAAGTTACACCACACACAAACTAGAAACCATACACAGAAGTCCTGGAGGTCATTTGGAATCAAAAAAGGACTAGTAAAATCTGTTTATCAATTTCCGTCTGAGCTTTCAAAGCAAAGAGTGCTGTCAAACTTGCTTTGAAGGATTCAAGGAAAATAGAGGAATATTTAGCCTAGGAGAGTTAAAAAATTTCCTCTGAAGGGGACATTTCTTCTCAATTGCAAAGCAGGGTTATCACTTATTTGACAATGATTCTGTCTCCAGTCTTACAGTTCCATTTTCTAATCTTTCCAATTCCATATCTTGCATCAAATCTGCTTTTCTCCCCATCCTTTTTTCTGCAAGACCCATATCAAGGCAATCTTGAATTTTACTGTCTCAGGGACAGACCTTGTTGTTGTTGTTCTAAGAAAGAAAAGAAGATGAAGATGCAGCAAGGACAAAAATTACAGCACAAGACATGGAGTCTGGTTTGCTACACTCAGTGCTAGGAGAGTAGGTGGGACAGGGAGGAATCTCACAGATTTGCAACCTCCTCTTTATTTCCTGCCTCAGAGAGAGAAATTGTCACCAGACTGCCTTTGCATGGCTCTGCCACAGGCAAGACATGCAGTTTAGCCAGAGCTGCTGCTTTTTGCAAAGTGCTGCTCAAAACAGCTCGCACTTCACACAGGCCTGGAGCATCCCCCACCTCCACTCCCGCCAGCAGCACTCGGCTCCCTTCCCTCTCATAGCCATTTCACGCTCACGCCATCGTGACTTGCTCTCCTATCCAATGCATCTACATTCTTGTTGCTTTGTGCCAAATAGTGGGGTTAAAGAAGTGGCCATTTATAGGCCACATCTGCTCTCTAGCCCCCTTCTCCAGCAACATAAACAGCTTTTGCTTAGGTCCCTAATCATACATAATCTTCTTCTTCCTGCCTGATTAGCTTCTATTCCGCCAATTTGATGTTTTTCTTGAACACCCACTCCATCACTCCCTGTTTCTCTAACAGCCTGTGGAGAAAGAAATACTTTTCCATTTCTTTCTTCATTTTTTTTTTCCTTTAATCTCTCTTGCTAGCTCAACAATCTCTTCTTCATACTCTTCACCTTCTTATTTAGAATATTTAATAATTTCAGGAAAGAAAGTTAAACCTCCAAATAGCTTTTTAACCCCCCTTTTTTTTAAGTTACAAAAAATCTGACCCTAAAATAGTAGAGTCTCCCAGCACCATCACAAATACACACACATCAAAAGGAAAGACTTTCCACAGTAATCTGAAATAAATGCATCAGATCATCACCTGTGCCCCTTATCTTGGAATAACTACCCATCCAATTCTGCTGATAGCCAGTGGCAGGACAGATTTTGCAACACTCTTGTCGTGGGGGCACATAGTATTAACTTGAATTGACATGTGGCAATCATTATGAAAGTTGATTTTGAAATGTAAATCAAACAAAATAAACTATCTTTATATATCTGCCAGCTACCTCGCTTTCAAAATCAAAAGCTTTATTCAATTGATAAATGTTATTAATTTGTAAAAAGAATGCGTTGGAACTGGAAGGTTATCTTTATCTCTTTTCATCTCATTCATTGATATGAGTAAGAGACTTTTCTTATTATGGGAAAAATATTTGCTTTTTCACTGCTTTTTTCACAGTCTCTCTGGTAGTTGTCATGATGGTATTTCAGCAACTCTGATCCCTGTAGAGGCCATGAGGTTTCTGAGTTGCATCGTTAACCTTCAGCAGGCTCTACTATGCATCTTGGGTTACATCAAGAGAAGGTAATTTTCCCCCTCTACTATACTTTCATGAGACCCCACTTGGAGTACTGTGTCCAGTTCTGGAGCCCCTAACACAAGAGAGACATGGACCAGTTAGAATGAGTCCAGAGAAGGGCCATGAGGATGATCCGAGGGCTGGAGCACCTCTCCTACAAGGACAGGCTGAAAGAGTTGGAGCTGTTCAGCCTGGAGAAGAGAAGGCTTCAGGGAGATCTTATAGCGCCTTCCAGTACCTGAAGGGAGACTACAAGAAAGCTGATGGGGGACTTTTTGTAAGGGCAGGTAGTGATAGAAAAAGGGGTAATGGCTTTAAACTGGCAGAGGGTAGGTTTAGATTAGATATTAGGAAGAAATTCTTTACTGTGAGAGTAGTCAGACACTAGAACACGTTGCCCAAGGAAGTTGTGGATGCCCCCTCCCTGGAGGTGTTTAAGGCCAGGATGGATGAGGCCTTGAGCAACCTGATCTAGTGGAAGGTGTCTTATGACAGGGGGGTTGATGATCTTTAATGTCCCTTCCAACCTTAACCATTCTATGATTCTATGATTTTGGTAAAGACGATTCCCCCTAAATGGGTCCAGCTAAGAGTATTTGGGGTATAAAGAAAATTACTCCACTCAGGAAGACTCAGATGTTTATAAAATTGAATGGAACAAGGTGTGAGTTCCAGCCTGACATTTTGTGCAATGGTCCTGTACAGGCAGAAGGATGGCACCTTGTCCAACCTCAATGATAGATGCCGCACTAGCGTTATCACTGCAATTGGTATGTAGTATTAACCAGGAGGCAACTTTCAAACTCTCTAGAACAAGTTTATTTAAATGTGACAGTGGAGGAAGGTTTTCTATTTCACTACTAACATAAATACTTAAATTTGTTACTGATTTAATGTATATTTTAAAATTAACCTCACAGAAATCTTTGTTTTAAGCTTGAAGTAACAGTAATCTTCAAAAAGACTAATCCAGACTTTTAGTTGTTTTCTCTAGAATTCTGTCTCAATATGATACAGTTATAATAACAAAGTCACCACAAAACAGTCAAAAAATCAGAAGTCAAACCATGGGAATGATAAATTGTTTTAAAAGCTCCAGGACTATTTTAGAACATATTTGTTCTAATTTTCCAAGGCACAGATTCCACCATTGTACTTTGCATTGCTAATTGGACACTAGTGGAAAGAAGTCAACATTCACACTCCTTGCCTGAAGGCTATAGAGGGATATTACTATTTAAAATCCAGTCACAGTCTCAGAGCTATCCTCAGTCCTGTATCAGAATCTTATGCCAATGGAAATTGTAAGGCAGAGACATTGACCATCACTCAGATCAGATGAAAAAATCCCCATTCATGGGAACCTTCAGGCATTAAATTAATTTGCTGGTGATTAAATAGGAAGTCTCTAACAATCTCCTAGCATATTTCAGAATGGAAATCCACTAGATTGAAGATGGCAACTTAAAAGACCTAGCTTTGCCCAGCTTGTCTTAGTACAACGAGCTCAGGTTGTATGGATTAGAAAATCACAGACAGAACTGTTTACTGCATAAAATACAGCTTAAGTGGTTCCACACAGGGTCATTAAATCCCCTCAAAATTATAGAATGGGCACTGTGATTATTGCGTAAAGAGAAACTTAGCACTGGTGTGGTACAAACCTCTGCTTTCAAGAATCATCACATTTACAGTTCCAGCCATTGACACAGTTAAGCTGAGTATTCATGGTGTAGGATCACACCAAGTGCAAACATATCCAAAGCACATGGTATAAAATCTGTATCCTGGATGCTTCCAGTCCTCAAAAGAAGGACTACACATTACTGAAGCTGGGAGCACACCCTCCACTTGGGCCTCAGATGACAAGAATTTTAAATACAGTGTAAACTCCTTAGCTTTTGTCTAGATTTGCTCCATGTGAATGGCACCCTTTCTGCAGACTAGGTGATTTTTAATTTCAGATTGAATTTCCTTTATACTAGTGCTTGCTTACAGAACCTTTACCATGAAATAATAATAAAAAAAGTTACTTTGCTGCGCTTTTTCCTTCTTTATTTTTTACTTTACTTTCTATTTATTGCCAGCTCTCCCCTTTTGCTCCCTTCCATGGTAGATGAAGAGGGAACAAAGAGTTCTAATTCCCAAAATCAAATGTCAGATTAAAATATGCTTCCTGATGAATTCACTCTAATTCTCAGTAATTTAAAATTATTCCAATTTAGTTAAATTCCAAACAATTCCTTCCTTTTTGTTGTTTGGTTTGGGTTTTTTTTAATTAACAAAATGTCAGTGCACAGTTTTTTCTCTCTCTCACGCACACAAAGACACACACAAACACAAATATCACTGGCTATAAACTGCGTGCAATAAAGATGTACTAAAGATAAACATAGATTCTCTTTCCACTGCACCTTTCATTTTTCCAAAAGACTGGTTGGCTGACAGACTGACTTACTAAGTGATTTTATTTTAAATCATAAATAACGTGTATTCACTGATCTAAATTAAATGAATATTGTAGAGATAGTGCTACAAGTAAAAATATAATGAAGAATAATGCAAGTTGAACAAAAGCAAGTTTGAAATATTAATCATTTAAATGAATTACCATTCTATGTTCTTAGAGTAATTGACATCGAAAAACAAATGCCCTTAAGAGTTGTGCTTAGAAAAGGAAATCTTTGAATCAATGTTTAAACCATCTCTGTTACCACTCAGAGATTACATGACATGTGGAAAACGTATTCTCTTATGGATGTAACAACAGCATCAATTAATTTCACATGTTTCTTTCCATTGCCTTTTACATGATCCTGAAACACCTACTAAACCAGACCTGTCCGATTCTGAAGAAGAGCTGAGACAACATGAAAGGCTGGATGACTCCATTACCCACTAGTGAATTCAAAAATGCCTCTGTAACCCAGATCTCCAAAGCTTTCCCTATTATCAGCTCTTTCCAACTATTTTCAGCATATTATGGAACAAAGGTACTGCAAATGCAAACGGTCTTTTGAGATCATGAAGAAAATAATTTAGTTGAACAAAGAGGACACATACATTAATTCAATTTTGAAGAGCTATAAGTGGGCATCCAGACAGGCTTCTGAGGCTGAAGCATTCCTCTTCTGCAGGATCATACAGAACATGGACATTTTTTCTTACACCTCTCTTTTATCTTTACTCTAACTGGATTCTTCCTCAGGCCTTGATCCTTCATCTTAATTGGATTTCCCTACTCCCTGATTAGCCACCAGGGTGAGAAGCTCTCCAGGTGCCCAGTAGGACCACAAAGGCAGTGCTGGTGTTGCTGCTGCATGCCAATGGGCCCTCACAATAGCAAAGGAAGCAGCACAAGGCTCCAAGCTGTAATCCCTTGAGAGTCCCCTCCTAAGGGCTTGTTTATTATCCCCAGAGCAACAGCAAGTCAACCACAAAACACACAGCAATGGTCCCCAGATCCCTAGAGGTTTTTGAGCTCCAGTCAGGCAGGACAGAGGGTCACGCTCTCCCTGCTGATCACAGTCTACTTTTTCCCTTTTACTCTAACATCCATATGACCAGCCAGGATCAGTTTAATGCCTTACTGATTGTGTTTATGCTTTCACTACAATGTTTGCATCTAAACTCAACAGGAGGAAATTGAAATTCAGTGGAATTTCTGATTGTGAAAAATATTTCTCAGCACTAGAGGTTCATGGAAAACATTTTAATGGCCATAAAATTAGGGCTTTTGTTCCAACAAAAAGATGATAGAATATCAATACAAAAGTTTTTCCCAAGAAAATAACTGAAAACATTTTCCATCTAAGTATTCTGTATGCCAGCTGACTTATTAGGATACTTTACACAATCCGTGGCAATGTTTATCTGATTGGGCAACTGCCAAAAAATAAGACAATTTGGAATTCAACACAGATAACTCAGAACCACCGGTTTTGCTATTTATTATTATGCAACTTCCTACTATAAGCATGGTAAAAGAAAAAACAGAATTTTGAATCTTGTCTGTATGACACTACTTTTTTTTCCTTTTTAATATGTTTTTTTCTGTAGAAGCAGTCAGCAATTTAGGAGCACCCTTTGGATCTGGCCCAGAGCCCATGACTCAGAAAACACGATTTACAAATGATATATGAGTTTCAGTACAAAACTACAGTAGAAAAATTTCATCTGATATTCTAAAAAAGTTTGTCTTTGGTTTCTAAGCCTACCTTAGCCCAACAACAGAACCTTGAGAAACCATCCTTACTTGTGCCTACTCTAGAATAACATAAGTAGACACATTACAAAACAACCAATTCCTTTGTGCTGCAGTACTCTTACAGTAGACTTGTTACTAGTCCAGTTACAGTGACTTCTAATCTAATTATTACAGTTTATTCTTCATAATGACAGAAAAGGAGCTGATGTGCACAAAGTAATCAATTTCTCTGATGTTTACTCTGACTTTCTACGTGTTACCGCAGTGAGTCACCAGCCCTTAAATCACTTTATGACTCAAAGTATGGTGGTTGTCTATGAAGTTTTGCCTTTGGAGCATGTCCAGAACTGCCAGATCCTGTGTATCATTTTACCACCTTAAGTTTGTGGTGCACCAACTTGACTTTACTTTTATGGTTGTTCTAAATTTTGTTGCCTGTCAAAGTTTTCTAAGGTGCTACTACAGATACTGAGAAGGAACATCCATATAGAATCATAGAACTACAAGAATGCTTTGTGTTGGAAGGGACCTCGAAAGATCACCTAGACCAACCACCTTTGCCATGGACAGGGACATCTTCCACTGTATCAGATTGCTTAAAGCCCTGTTCAACCTGACCTTTAACAATTCCAGTGATGTGTCATCTGCAACTTCTCTGGGCAACCTGTTCCAGTGTTTCATCATCCTTATAGTAAAAAATTTCTTCCATATTTCCAATCTAAATCTGCCCATATTGTGTTTCCCAAACTACTTTTGCCCACAGTATCCTCAGAACACAGAACTCGCCCTAGTTGCTTTACCTTCTCCCTCTCTGTTGCAGAAAATTTGCAGTAGATATAGTTTTGCAACAAGCTATTTGAATGGTTTCATCTGGCAATGTGACACCAACAAGGAAAATTCCAACTGGACCTACTTGTGTCTGCATTTATTCTCATGCAATATTCATGGCTTGCAGCAGATCGCTAACAGAAAGAGTAGACAGATAGACTGTTATGACTCTGGAAGTGGAACACTCTGCCAGGTAGAAAGAATTTAAATCATCACTCCAAACAAAGCTGGAAAGGTCAAGCTGATGCTGAGACAGCTTGCCTTACAGGGAACAGCCTCTTCTTTGTGTAATTGTTAATGGAGAAGAGTCGCTATATTCAGTCTGTAATAAACCACTTATTAAATGGGTTAGAGAATACATATTTAAAAGTTAGACGGTTGACTATAAAGGGTGTAGTTTCATTTTATAATAAACACAAGCTTGTTGTTCACAGAAATAATGCTGTCAGAGTTGTCCTTTACATTGATCCAGTGCTGGTAAACATCAGGAAGAGGACAGAAAGCTTGCTGCAAGTCCAAGCCACGGGCATTATGTTATTGAATTGTAGTGAAAACAAAACAACATGAAAAAAGCAAGCTTGATAAACTCATAATGTCAAATACTTTTCTCAGTAGCACAGCACCTGCAAACAATCTGCACTGCTGCCCATAAGGAAAAACTCATTTTGATAATCTAAATATTTGCCTGCTAGTCCCAACTGATTTGTCAGTAACAGTGTTAATGTGCTAGGAATGGTAATGCAATGATTTTGAACACACTTTTATGCTTCCTTTGATATTCCAGTTGCTGTCCCTGAACAAGAAAATCACATAATTACTTCTGCAAAGAGGCTTGTCATAATCCAGTGTTTAGCTCAGACCTCTTCTTTCTTTAGAATGTGAACTCTGAAATGCTAAACTCAATAGGAAACAGCCAAAAAATGCACATATTTTTTAATAAAATTGGTCTTGTGCTGACAAAATCATAAGCTGCTAATGCACCTCTTAGATTGAAAAATGTGAATGTGAAAGCTGAACAATGGGACTTTCCTATCAATTTTTTCATTTGCATGAAAAAAGGTCTCCATTCAAATTATTTAGTCCTTTATATGGAATCAACAAACATGAACCACTCCATTTCTCAGCACCAATTTCCCCTTGTTTCACTACTTTCTTCTTCCAAGCTTTTCACCTCCCACAAAGCACTGAACCTCTTGAGACCAAAATGTGGTTCAGCAAGTGCACATTCCCATTATATAGTAAAGGTGGAGAAAGGGATTCACACAACAGATAAAAGGCTAGACAATGAAAAAAGAGGTTAAGATGAGATAGGATTCATTTAATTATAATGACAATTTTTGCTCGTGATTCAACAGTTAGTAATAAGAAAAAAAAATAAGACACAGAATAGCATAGCTTCATGGGACACATGGGCTATGGTAAAACAGGGGTGAGAAGCAAAAACTTAAAGGCAACAAGTAATCCAATATAGCAAAGAATACACTGTGTACAAAAAAAATGAAAAATTAATTGACAAATAGTATGCAGGCCCTTGTTTTTGCCAGCTTTACCTCATGCTTGAAGAATTGCTGGTTAGAGCTATGTTTATTAAAATTACAGGTTGACAAGGCTTGTCTTCTGACCTTGAAGGCAAGAGGCACTGCAGAGCTCTCATTCATCTGGCTAAACTCCTTCCTTTTCTTCCATTTCCTTCCCTTCCCCTTCCTCTCCTTCCCAAAATGAGGCAGCTGTGTTCGAACCATCCCTGCCTTATGCCACTTACAGACTGCATCCAGCGATGAGATGCTGGTTGGCACAGGACAGAGCACAGCAGGGCACACAACATTGACTTAGCAATCCTGACTATTTTGTAGCTGTGCTTGAGACTCTTTCTTGGTCCTGTGTTTGGCATTGTGAGAAGAAAACTCAAAAAGCAGTGCTCTCTTTTCAAAGTGAGATCTTACAGGTCAAGTTCAAGGATGTCTTTCCCGAATTGCCTCTGTAGGTTAACCAACATTACTCTGTGCAGAAAATTGTTCCTCAAAAGAAGAGAGCTGGCCCCGAAATCTGCCTCTAAAGGATGACAAAATGCCACTGAAATACTACATCACTGTGGACAAGAAAAACTTTGTCAATTTCCTCCGAGGCTGGGAGAAGCATAAAAATTGTGTGCATTTGAAAAGAGAAGAGTGTATCTTTCAGAGCCAACTTTTATTTCTTCTATACACCCATTCCTTAGCTAGCATGGACATTAACAGGAAATTTAAAAGTAAACTTGCTTGGTTCAATCTGGTTCTCTTGGTAGAGAAAGAAAAATTGTCATTCAAAAAAATGAGTGATATACAGGAGGAAAAGTAGGAAAACCTTTATCTACTGAAGTGAAGCAGCAGCATTTTACTTACAACTAAGGCAAGTGCAACAGAAGAGGGAGCAAACCAAAGTTTGCTGAGATCTCCAAAGAAGCAGAAACTTCAGCCATGCAAAGGTATATGTGATTTTGAGTAGACTTCCTTGGCTCTTTTGGTTGTCTGTTTGATCCCTCCCTCCATTTACTCCACATGCTATGTTTCCCACACCGTATTTGCTGCTACTGTGTAACACCCAGTTGGACTAGTCACACAGCATCCCTGTGACTTATTTGCTGTCTTTTCCACACCTGAAAACATATCTCATACTTATCTACACTATTTAGACTGAAAGTGTCTTGGGTAAATTGCCTGTTACTTTCTGAACTACTCCACACAGGATAGTCTCATTTTAAGTAGTCCCTAGGCACTACTAGAGTATGTCTCTCCAAAGACATGGGGGAAAAGAGTACAAAAAGCATTTCTTTTTTTTTTTAGAAAAAAGAAAAAAAAAAGTCATACTGTGTCTTGTCTATACAAAAGATTTTATTACACCTTCTGAAATATGAGCAAAATAAACAAAATAAACTTATGAATAATAAGTGATTGTGTGAATCAAATACAGGTGGGTCTGTTCCTAAGAAGGGATGAAACAGGCTTATGAATCACACACAAAAGTCACATAATGACAAAAGAAAAGTATTTTGGTTAAGCCGGTAAAGTGAGATTGAAGTTTAAAAAATTTTAGAAATAATGAAAATATGACCTTGATCCTCAGTGGTACTCAGATAAGCATCTTCCATTGGTAGTCCAAATTATCATGGGGTAGCTTTATTAGAAAAACAACACAGCTCACAAATTACAAAACATGTATCTCTGAATACCTTTTACAATTAGCTTTCATGCTTGAGTGAACTAAGAAGCAGTTGATTTTATAAGACATATAAAGCTATTCCTGAAAACTGCTGAACCTTTTAAATCCCACCAACCAATACACTACAAGCAGCACTCTAAATGTCACTGATTTCAGTCTGTACCTTCCTTACACAGAAGAATCAACCTCTGTAAGCATAATAACTAGGGAGTGCAGAAATATCTGCGCAATTACAAAAACAATGCAAAAAATAAACTTACTTTATCCCAAGGGTCTAATCCTGGCAACAGTCATACACAGGAGTAGTTTTATTACAGTCTAAGCAGAGACAATAACTTCACTACAGCAAATACTCCTGTGCAAGTGCTTCCAGGATCAGTTCCCAAATCTATAAAGAAACCATGTTAAGAGCTCAGGTAAAGCTGTTTTCTACATTTATATAGTTTACAATTGAATAAAATTACATAAAAATTTGTAATTTAACATTAAAGCTATGCTAGAAAATTGAAAGAATTGCTTGTTTTTTTTCCCCTCCATCGGCTATCAAAAAAGCAATTTGAAATTGAATAAAAAGGGAGATATTAGCTGAACTGTAGGTGTTGTGAAAACTGCGCAGTGAAAATTAAAATACTAGTTTGTGCTGCAGACATAAATTACTAAACTAATTATCTAGTAGCAGGCATAACTGAATCATTCAAAGGGGTAATTAGCAATCAGACATAATGAGTACTGCTACTATTTCTTGTCATACTGTATTTAGCTTCTGTGCAGCCTAGAGGAACTGAATTATTTCCTATCCTTCTCGGAGGGCATTACTGCTATATTGAGTGCATCAGCCCATATTATTACTCCCAGTAGTTTAATTCTTCACTGGACTGCACATTTCTGATTTCTTCTGTCAAAGTTTTGCCTGATCTCCTGGGTCCCTTTAAGTAGGTATCATCTTCACAGTTTCCTCCTTGGCCTTAGCATAAATTTAAATTGCAACGTAATCAAACTATATGGCTCTTTTATTATTTTTATTGCATTCTTGTCCATGAACATATGATGTATCTTATAGATAGTTGATGTTTTCTACAGCATTTGGACATTATATAGAGTGTAAAATGGAGAACTTGCATAAAACTGTGTATCTAGAGACCATGGAGGGGAGCTGCACTTAATGTTGACCTTTCAGATAAGAAAGAGCAAACCCACGCATTCTGTTGATCAAAGGTAGTTTGGAGAAAACTCATTTTTTCCAGTGAGTTAAACACCCACATTTCACAACAAGGAATGAAAACTACAGGAAACAAATAGTGTTGCCTTTATTTGGAAAAAAAGATAGCACAGAGAATTCAGATTCTTCAGTTAATACATTCTGTTTGGGATCTGGTTTAAATTTGTCTTTGAATACAAAAGTTTATTTTCAGTCAGACAATATATTATTGTCATAAGTTTCACATCACTGATGGCCTCTTATTTTGGTCAAAGTTTTTGTACATGCACATACTCAAGAATATATCACAGAACTCAGTAGAACATCTCGTTATGAAAGCCAGATTCTACCAATATCCTTATATTTGTGCAGTACAGTTCAAGGACCATCTAGTATTATGCATCAATACTGAAGCTCTTCACCTATGAAAACTGATGGAAGTAGAATGCTGTAATGAAGGAATCACTAATCTGAAATGAAAATGTATTAAATATTATTAATTTATTATACTATGTTAATATTAGATAAAATGATAAATAGTATTCACTAATAAGTTATTAGGTATCAGTGTTCTCATTTTCTTTCACCATTTGCAGCTTCAGGCAAAATTTTCCTCTGCCCCTCACCAGCTCTGGCTGTTTATCAAGTTTTTGTGGAGTGACTAAGTCCTTACTTGCAGGGATCTGATCTAATATCAAGCTACCAAAGTTGATCTCCTTGCAATGACTTGACACAATATGCAACAACACAGAAATCTTTGGAACTCTGTTCAAGAAGATACTTCCTCACTAGATATTGTATAATTTATATATCACCATGAGTAGAGCCCTCTTCCTCATAACAATTTTTTTCTTTTGAAACTTGCAGTGACACTAATGTTTGCTGTTGTGATGGAAGGAAAGGGAGAATTGCAGTGCAGGGTTGTTAACCAGCCTGCCTGTGGACAGGCTCTTCATCACATCATTTGCTTGCTTACTTTTGTGCTTCTACAAAGGCCAGGATTTGGCACATAATAGTTTGGCCCACATTCCCAAAAACAGATTAACATAATTTAGTGCCAAATTAGCATTCATGGCTGAACAAACACTGACTGCGACATCAGGGCTGTTCCATTTAAAAAGCAGAAAGGAGATTTTATGAGTTGCATCTACTTCTTAGTCAGTATCTACAGAATCACAGAATGTTAGGGATTGGAAGGGACCTCGAAAGATCATCTAGTCCAATCCCCCTGAAGGTGGGGGTTGGAAGGGACCTTTGGAGATCACCTAGTCCAACCCCCTAGTAGCCCCTCTATGAGTAGACTGACAGTTGAGTCAAATCTGAATCTGTTCCACTAATTTCCAGAATATGTTACTTTTATTTAAAAAAAATTCCACCCTCAAGAAACTGCCCACCTCCAAATATCTAAATGCATATATTGGTATGGTAGGCTGAAAAAAAGTTTATTGTATTTTCTTTTTTGTCAGGTACTCCCGCAGATGCATTGTATTTGAATTAAGGTCTTTGGGAGTCATGACAGCAGCTTTCTTGCACTGTAACTACCAGTTTCATGGTTTTGGAGTGTAGATTTACATTGCGTTTTACATTTAGATAGTATCTAAGATGCTAGCGCCCCAGTCTTGAATACATTCATTGAAGCTAAGCAGGTATAGAGTTCAAGATAAACTGGGTTATTAGATATCTTTATGAAACAAATAAATTGCACTTCAGAAAGCACATAGGTTTAACTAGGTTGTTATTAGTCACAGAAAGAAGGAACTTTGAATTCACATAATTTTTCTTCAAACCCATTTAAAAAAAAGTGATTTTTAGCAGGTTACTGAAATTTCTCTTTAGCAAGATCCTGCAAATAATAAAATGAGTTTAGAATTGCAAATTAATATATAATTTTTATTTGGAATAATTATGAATTCCATATTGCCATGAACACCTTCAGGGAACATCACAAATTCAACATGACCTGTATATTTTTACTTATTGCATTTCCCAAGCATTCAAATTTTTCTATCTCTTTAAAAAACACATTAACAATGTAGGATTAGAAGAAGATTACATTAAGACAGATGTCCAAAAACAAGTTTCAAATGGATCACAGATTAAATCTGTGATTATACTTGTACCAGTTCTCATAACTGGACTTTTTTTTTTTTTTTAATTTGTGCAGTCATGAAAGTCAAACCTTTATTCTCACTGCAGTTCCATCTTTATGTAATCCTTCCATGGAATGATTTATAGCTTTCTTCTTTAATGTCAAGTGGTCACTATGAAAGCTCACATTCTTTCAAGAAATATGAATTGCTCTGTTTTCTTTTTCTTCCATCTCCTCACTTCATCTTCCCTTTTCTTTTTGTTACCAAAAGGGGAATTTGGGCATTTTGATTCAAAATGCATATCACACATATGGGTTAAAGCTTTTCCACTTTGATCTCCTAAAAACCTCTCAAACCTCTTGATCAAAGAACTCCTTCTTAAGATCTGAGTCTTGCAGACATTGGCTGTTTCACTGAAATTGGGGAGAATACGAACATTCCCAGGAGCACATCCTAAAAGGCTGGCCTTGAACAAATGGAGGTTGAGTGCTAACATTTACTTGCTGCATTCAGATTTCCTCTTTCTTGGTAGTTGATGCTTCCTCTTTATCAACTCTTCCATATCTCTGACAACATCTATTTCTACTGTGTAAAATCTACATATGTTTGTATTCTGTAAGTATGAAGATTTAATCAGTCTGTATCTTCATTTATTCTAACATTTTCTGTTAAAATTATTTTAATTTCAATCAAGTGATAGCAGATTTCACACCTGACAGCTATGTCACAAGACATTTCTAATCAATAGCTATTTTTCCCCACTTGAACTTACTTATTTAAAAAGGTCAGTTTTGGCTGCATTAAGAAGAAACATTGACTTGTAATTTAAATTTGGACAGACAGTATCCTGAAAAGAATTTTAAGAAAGTGTTATATGCACAGTTATTTACAACATGTGTACACAAAAAACACAAATCCACCAAAGTTAAGGAAGTTTTTATGTTTTAGCCATCTTAGCAGAAGCAATTTCGTGTAGAATATTCTAGAATATGGAAATGTATGAGCTCTAGTTCTGGTTTTACTCCTGTGGTTTCACTAACTCTGTGAGGCTTGACCTACACCTTTCCATACAGTCTGATCCTGCCAGCAAGATACTCTCCCTTAATTGTTCTGTTGCCTATGGCCTCTCAATCCTGGAAAGCATTGAATTACCATGGTTTAATGCACCCTAGATGCTTCTTTGTATGAAGCAGCCAGAGAGGCTATAAATGGAAGTAAATGTTTCTTCTTAAATATTGTTCCTAAGTGTGAACTTCATTTTATACACTATCATTTAAAGCACAGACATAACCTTTATTCAAATATCAAATTGAACTTTGAGATTCATTAAGGCTGAACAAGACAAATGTTTCTTGCTTTCAGTTTCCACGTTGCCAGTAGTTGTTTGTTCTAACCCGAGACAGAATTGGGCTAAATTTCATATTGAAAACACAGGTTCTCTTATCCACACCCTTACACCACCACAACTATAGCAAAATATCTCTGTGATAAAACAAGCTGTCTTGATTCCCAAGGTTATTGTCTAATCAGTCTTTAAATGTTATTCCAGTCACTGACCACACAGTTTTATTGGTAACACTTTCTCACCTTTCCATACATTTAACAATTTTTTACATAAATATGTAAACCTCAGGTAATAAGCTACTCAGCCTTTCATTGAGAATAAAGCTGATCTTTTTGGGTGTTCCAACACCAAAGAGCTTTGGGTACATGAAACCTGTGATTACATTGTTCTAAGTGCAATGTATCATAACTCATAGGAGCAATCTTGGAATTGTAATTCCCTCGAAGCGATGTTCCCACTGGGTTTTAAATCTTTGGGTGGGGGAAAAAAAGGGCAGAATGGATGTCTTTTTAGATGCAGCTTGTTCTGTCCCATTGCTTTCTATGAGCAGGAAGGGAAAAGGAAGAAAATCATATTCTTTGAAGACAATGTAAATATTTTGATGATAGGGACCTTGAGCTATCCTATACTGAGTCTTGAAATCATACGTTAAACACAGTTACAAAGAAAAGGTTCTTATAGAACAGAAGTCAGATAAAAGGGCCAAAATTTAAAATTTTGAGATTAAAATGACAGAAAACAGTGTTAGTTTGGAAAAGTTAACTTGACTACTTTGATGGCAGATTTTAAGACACATTTTTGGAATCACAAAGTTTCTGTAGAAACCTTTTCAAAATGTCGTCAGATTTTATTCATTGTCTAGAACTGGTACATGTCACATTTAGTTTATCTCCCAGTGAAGCAAAATAATGAAAGGAACAACAAAAGGCACTTTTGGAGGCACACTTTTAAAAAGCATCTGTATTCCTTAAGTCCCCTCCTGAACTAAATTTAGCTACATGATCGCAACTGAAAGCAGAATTTCTCCCAGGTTTTAAATATGTAGTCCCAATGATAAACACTTAAGGCAGAAATTATGCCCAGATACACTTCAAGTGCTGGAGTACGGTACATGTTTTGAAAGCAGAATTTGCCCTTAAGATTTAAAATAAAGGGCAGTCTTGTAACTTTCAAGGGGATCACACTTTAATGTGATGCCAAGGGGGCACAGTACCAAAGTTGACAGAGCAGCAGATGCATCTAGTAGATTAGAATTTAGCTTATTAAAGTAAAATATTTTTAATATAAATATATATTGTCTATAACATCAAATTCAACAAAAGCTTTTCTCCAGTTCTCTAGATAAAGCTGATAAATTTCCTTTCTTGTGTTGAAGGTAAATAGCACTTATTTCTACCATTCTGCACTGCTTATACTTTTTGATTTAGTAAAGACAGATTGTGGATGACATTTTCAGCTATGAAGAATACTCACTTTTGAATTTATAGTTAACCATTGCTGTTCATACTGTTTTTACTTTGTAAAAATATAAACAACTTAAAATATCACTCTTTTTTCCTCAATTACTTGTTTTGGAATAATTTAAGAAGGATATTCTTACTAAGAGGTTTAGAAATTACCATCATGCCACCAGCCTTTCATATTCTCAGCATCAGAATACAATCTTTGTTCAGAGCAAAAACTCTGAAGTTTCTAAATTTGCATTCCTTCCAGCACTGTATCTGTGCCCTTTTCTAGGCCGGTATTAAAATCTTAATAGATTAAAATGTATTGTATTTAGAAATGAAGATTCACACATATTCCATATAAAACACAATTTTACTTGATTTCAAATGCTGCTTAAACTAACTACACTGATTTATCTGCTATTTATATTTTAATTTGCAGAAAGAAAGAGAAAACTTGCATGAAGACTTCAGTTATTGTAATTTTATGTTAGACACTATATTTGCTTTAGAATACACCTCAACCAAACTCTGAACTCAATTATTATTATTATTCCAAACATCACAATGGCAGCATCGCTTCAAATGTTGACATCTGCTTTCTCAAGTTCAACATTTGACTGCATGTTCATTTAGTTCACCTTTCCTTCAAAAGTTGTAATGTATCCATTTTCTAATGACAACATGCAGAAGTATCAGGCACTGTGGGAAAGCTTACTACACTTTTAAAAAATGTTTTATTTCACCACCATTTCCAACTTCAAAATAGTTCAAAGAAAATATCTTCGTGTACCTGCTCCATTTCAAACTGGATGTTCACAATAAAAACAAATACAAGTACTTTAATCTCAGATTAAAGCCTGATTAGAGTCTGATTTCACAACATTCCTTTTTCATGGTTTAGAAACTTGATTTATATTTGTACAAAATACAAAGACACAGGAACAAATTTAGTAAGGGTTCTCAATACAAATAATTTTTCTATGTGTATCATTAGAACCTCAGATTGCCATTGTGATAGTTAAAAAAAATTTAAACAAAATGACACAGTCGTGATACTAGACAGAAATAAAGGGATTGGGGGGGTGTGTGTTGAGTATATTGTGTAAAAGAGAAGACAGAATTGCAGTTAAAGTCTTAGCAGGCAAAAAAGCACATACCCCTAAGGGAGAACTGTTCTCGGTTAACTTCAATATTTTATGAAGTTTTCATTTATGAACAGGACCAAAACTATCAAGCTTCCTATGCTAGGGAGATTTGATAAAATCTTATTTCAAAGGGTTAGACAAAACCAGCACAATATTCACAGAATAAACATTGAATAGCTTTGAGCTACTGACGCAGCAGTTCAGCATACTACTGTAGCTATGTATTTTAGTGTCCACCTACCTCTATTTAAGTTTAGCACAAACTTACCAGAAATTTGCAACATTAATATTACCACTGTATATTTTCTTCCCATAGCTATGCCTTCTTTTTACATCCAGAGCATTCCAGAGAGGATCAAAACTTGCACAGGTAAGCTATTTTTAGAGAAGCCAGTTCAGTATAAATCAAGGAAGTAGTATCCAAGACAGTAAGGCTTTCTGGCAGATACAGCAGTCTCGTATCTAGTATAACATGTCTAGCATGGGCAAACATCATAGTGTTAAAGCTTCTGAAGACAAGTACTATAATGGCTGTCTGCAGCACTGACTATTAACAAAAAAATTAATACAAAAGGAAGAAAAATCCAAATATTTTCCTGACTAAGTAATCAAAGTCAAAGATGAACAGTGGGTAATTATGCTTTTATTAATAGACTTAGATTATCCTAAAAGCACCAGATAACTTCTCTTTTGGAAATATATATTGCGGGCTTGTTTCTGATAAGAGGAAAAATGTTCAGATGTCTTCCCCAAATGAAAAAAAAAAAAAAAATTGTATACAACTTGACCTACTAGAAGTTTTTAAAATGATGGATTGTCTGCTAGTCCTTGACCATGACCTCAGAATCCTGTGTCCAATGGAAACTTCAATTCTCATAACAATAGCTGTTACAGTAGATTTAAAAAGAATAGCTAAAGAGTAGCTATTATTAGAACCCGAGTTTAATTTTGTAGAAACTTCAAGTATCAGACTCAACAAGATGAAAAAGATGCTGCATTGTAAGACCCAGATCATTGCATTTGGTAGTTCCGGAATAAAAAAATAAATTAAAAAAAAGTTAAAAAAAAAAGTATGGAAACCCAACTGATATATCACTGTGATTTTTGTTTTTAAGAACTGAGTAATTAGTGAAAACTTCAAATATCTATGAACTCTAGTTATGGAACTGGGAATTGATATTCTTTCTGGAGAAGAGGAAAGAGATCTGGGAGTCCTGGTGGACAGCAGGATGACCATGAGCCAACACTGTGCCCTCGTGGCCAGGAAGGCCAATGACATCCTGGGTTGTATTAGAAGGAGTGTGGTTAGTAGGTCAAGAGAGGTTCTCCTTCCCCTCTACTCTGCCCTGGTGAGGCCACATCTGGAATATTGTGACCAGTTCTGGGTCCAACAGTTCAGGAAGGATGGGGAACTGCTTGAGAGAGTCCAGCACAGAGCCACCAAGATGATTAAGGGAGTGGAGCATCTCCCTTATGAGGAAAGGCTGAGGGAGTTGGGTCTCTTTAGCTTGGAGAAGAGGAGACTGAGGGGAGACCTAATTAATGTTTACAAATATGTTAAGGGTGAATGTCACGAGAATGGAGCCAGGCTCTTCTCAGTGATGCCCAATGGTAGTACAAGGGGCAATGGGTGTAAGCTGGAACACAGGAGGTTCCACTTAAACTTGAGAAGGAACAGTGAGGGTGATGGAGCACTGGAACAGGCTGCCCAGGAGGTTGTGGAGTCTCCTTCTCTGGAAATATTCAAAACCCGCCTGGACACCTTTCTATGTGATCTCATTTAGGTTCCTGCTCCGACAGGGGGGTTGGACTAGATGATCTTTCGAGGTCCCTTCCAATCCCTAACATTCTGTGATTCCCACATATACAAACAAACATATGTGTACACATAAACTTAATACTGTAGTGCTTTACAGAACTACACTGAAGTTTCAGTTTTTTGTTTGTTTGGTTTTTTAATATATTTATTTTTTTATAACTAGCTCTATGATAATATATAAGGGAAGTTTCAAAGGAATTTATAACATGACTAAGGCTGAAAATCAACTGAAGAATTATCTCCTTCAAAACAAATTGACCACTTCAATTTTCCATCTCTAGGCAAATCACTATAGTTTAATTAAAATAGATGGAAAGATGGAAAGAGGAGAAATATTTAGAAAAATTAATACATTAACCACAATTGTCAGAAGTTTGTTACTCAAAAATGCTCAGATCACAGAAACCAGATATACACAGTTTATTTATTGGAAAATTAGGATATTTGAATTGTTGACATTTTCTTCCCTTCATGAGCCATTGACAATCACGTGTTTTTTAACTGAAAAATCTTACTGATGTTTTTAGGTCTAATGGCTGAAAGGAAATATCTTCAAGTTGAAACTTTGGCAAATTTAGCAGTTTAAAGTTTCACAATTTGAGAATACGTAATATTTCGAGTGTTGAATTCAGGCAAAACTGTAGTTTTTCCTCACACTAGTTCATTTTTCTAGTCACATATTTAACAGAGTACACACATCATTCATGAAGATGGTGAACATTCAGAGTCTGACTCCTGTTTGGGATGACCTACAGAGCTTTTTTACTCCCTGTTCTGTTTTGTTTGTAACTACACAAAATATACAGAAACTGCACCTCTCCTCACCTAACATTTTCAGTCATATGCTAAAAGAAACAAAGTCTTATGGTACTAGGCAATATTCAGTTTACAATCTGTTGCTATTTCTAAATACTGGGAGGGCTTATCTATTGCTTTGATGAATGTTTCAAGTTATAGGTTTTCCTCCAAGACAACACTAGCAGAATGGCAATGGATGCTGCATAAAGAATTTCAGCAATCTGAAGTCCAAGGGGTAGCTTATAGTTGAATAAAAAGTATACCCATATTTTCAAGCACTAAATTAGCTAATTAGAACATAGATTAGTTAAGAAACATCATATGCCAAAATAAAGCACAGTTTTAGAAGGCCTTGTGAAGAATACTCTCCATTATTATTATTATTATTATTATTATTATTAATAATAATAATTATGAAAGTCTAACAATATCAATACTAAAAGTGCTCAGGATGCAATTCTCTTCTTCCCCAAAACCTTATTATTATTATTATTATTAATTAATTTTAAATAATGCAATAAAAAAACAAGTAGAGCAGAAACTAACACAAGCTTAGAAGAAGTTGGCCTGTTTACAAAGGGGACAATCCTGAAATCACACATTGCAGACGTCATTGAAGTCACAGATAAAAGGCATACATGGATTTCTTAGCTCAGAGTAAGCACAGCACTTTGAGAAGTGCAAAATGGGTACTTTGAGCAGGGTAAGATGGCACTAGTAATACTTAGATAATCACAAATTAAGCAGGGAAATGTAAATATTACAGGATAAGTTTTAATTCTGTTACCTTTTGAACTGATAGCAATGATCATTGCTCCGGGTTATTTAAGGAGTTGAAATAGCTGCAATCTTTCAGAAACAATTCAGTGAGTTAAATTTACCATTAAATAATAGACCAAGAATGTACAAATAATTCATTGCATTATTTCAGCTGACTCTCTTTTGCTCCCTTATATATTAAGACATTCTCCCAACCCTAGCAGGAGAATAGCAAATCCTCAGAATGTAAGAATTAGCAGTGTCCCAGCCACAGTCAACACTCACCTATTGGTTCATACAGCTAGAGAATAATTTACAGTGAAATAACTAATTTGTAATCAATAGAGTAGCTTGCTCTTCTAGAAAAGTTGTGTAACTTCACAATATATACTGTCAGGAACTCACATAAACCAGAGATGTACCCGTGAGGACTGCAGGAAAGTTGTTACAATTTCTATGGAATTGACATAAATCCCATTAGTATATAGGCTGACCCTCCCTTTTCCTGCTCTTCTCAGCTCCAGGTAACATAAACTCCTGGTTAATATTAAACATGGAATATCAGAGTAATGTTTTTTACTCATATACATTAAAATTTACTTCTTAATTTAACATTTTTTAAATCATTACACAGATAGATTTTTTAATTTTATTTTATTATTTTTTTTTAAGGATCAATTAGGCAAGTGTCTTAGTGCTGAGACAGAACAGGGCAGAGCTATCTGTTCAACAAAGCTTCAATTCTGTTCCAGGACTGGAGCAGTTCACAGTCTCCTCCAGAGCGAATACAGAATTTGATCAGTTTAAATGTACACAGCAGATTAATGCACAAAAGTAGCACGACTGTGGGAGGGACCAGCTGAGTAAAGCATTCTAATGAGGATTCATGGAGCATTATTTTGGCATTAGGCCCTAAATCTTTATACTGAAAGAAATAAAAACTATGAAGTAATGTTCTGAAAGCTTCGTTCCTTTGAGATCAACACAAAGACCTCAGCTGAAACAGGAATGAATATTCAATAAAGAAGCAAGCACTGAAATCTTTACAGCTGAAACTAATTATTAGGAAGTTTATGCTATGGATTATGACAGAGTTGGAACCCATTATAGAAGCACCAAAAAACCCAATATTAATAAACTAAGCAATATTTTCCAAGTTATATTCTTTGAACTTAGAGTCTGATTGTCTCATTTACTCTTCACATCAGAACTAAGACCTAAAACCTATAAAAGACCAGAATAGGATCTACTGACAATTATATAATTTTGTAAACATAAAATAGCCCAGATGAATGCCTGTGCAGTCTTTAAATCATGGTTTGAAAATGACTCCTGAAAATGTGCAGAAATATCACATGCTTACTTAAAGTTTTTGGGGGGTTGTACTGTTAGGTTTTTTGGGGTATTTTTTAAAGGGAAAATTCTTATAAACATACAGAATCATCCATGAAGATACAGAAGACTGAAGGTCTATATCTGTACAGAAAAAAACCCATATAATAGGATTTCTGGATGCATTTTCTCATTTTGTATTAGAAGTTTGTTTCAAATGTGTTTTTTGCATAATCAGAAATTTAAGGTATTCTATATTTTTTTATTTGAAGAGACATGAAACAATTTAGTAACTCAATTTCTTAATTTGAATTGAACCAAGTTTCTAGAAGGGCAGTATCTCTAAAGTTCTCTAAATCTCAGATAAAACAGTATAAACTGAGTCATATTTACACAGTTCCATATGTGAGTAAGTAAAAGCAACGTGCAGAATCACACTTGTTGAACAACCAAGCGGCAAACTCATATAAATAAAATACCTCGAATTTATTTACTATATGTGATTGCCCTGATTTATGAAGCGATCAGGGGTTGAGTCCAAGTTCAGTGAGCATCAAGAGGGCGGGGGTTACAATTCAAACAGCTCTTTCTACCTCACACCTTCCCCCATCTCCCAGAAAAAAAACTAATGACATTTACAGTCAAAATGTTTTCCAGTGAACTTTAGCAGGTTTTAATAACATTTTGTAAAGTAATTGCTAATTTATAAATACTCCATTGCATAAAAGAAGCATTCCCTACAAATTATAGGTGGGGCCATTCCTTCAAGTCCGCTACCTTTCTGTACTCCTTCACACCATGCCAGTGAACACTATTGGCAAGTCTGAGAAGCTATTGCAGCAGTAATAATTTCCCTACTGTACTTTAGATACTCAAAAACTGTGCAGGATAATGACCTGCTATACATCGTCCCTTGCTCATGTGTACCTGTTTCTTTCTTGTGTGGGGCATGCAACAGAATGAGTCTAAACACTGTATTGAATTATTCTTTCGCTTATTTGGACTTATAATACTTTCCACCATCCCTTAGAGTCCCTGGGCTGCATGCCCAGACTTTGATCATCTGTTCACTAGGGCAGAGAACACTTTAAAAGAAGTCTTTATCAGGTCATGATAGAGCTACTTACTTTCCCCTAATTTGCTAAAGCTGAGTGGATATACTAAACATTCACATAGAACACAACAAACCTTGGCCAAACAGGGAATTTCTATAAGGAGACTACTTTCTAATTATTGATATCCTTTTAATCTAAGTAACTGAAACATTCTAAGAAACAATGAACTTTGTTATTGAAATTGTGGCTTCTAAAAAAAAACATGTAATGGCACCTGTCAGAGTTGAAAATTCACAAAAACTTGTTAGCATCTAGGCAATGAGCAACTAAATAAAGAAAACAAACATTTGAAGCCCACAGAGAGCTACCTAGATGCATGCTTTCACAGAATACTAAAATATGAGTCATAAGCTCCCAGAGTTTACACAACAGGCACTCGTATTCTAGAGTGCTGGTTGTTCCTACAACCACATGGAGCACTTGTCACTTAATGTATTCCATCTCCTCACACAGGAAAGGAAGTGTTGGGTTCCAAAAATAATTAAATTATGGAGTTCTGCTCAAAACATGGCAAATGCATGCTCAGATATGAGTCTACTCTTTTTAACAGCATCAAAATTTAAAAATAAAAAATAAAAAAAAACAACTGTCAAGAAGCTAGTTCAGCATCCTAAGCATATTAAAAATGCTCTAATTCCTGATACATTTGAGATATGAGCACATCATTCTCTGGTGCTATTTCTGGTCTTAAATACCCACTTAAAAAATTAGTTGCTCGTTTATTGCTGTTATTTTTCACTTATTCAAGTCAACCTAATATACTGCACTGCAGTTGAAGCACAGCTGACCTTCAGACCTCCTCTCCAAATGCTAAACTTCACCACCACACTGCTCATAATCACAGCAGATGGTTATAGGCTTAATAAACACATGTGAACTTTATAAGGTCTGTTCTCATCTCCAAAGAAGAGACATGGAAATGTATCAAGGTCATTGAAGTCTTTCCTTTGCTCTCCAGTTTAGGGGGGGGGGGGGAAGGAAAGGAGGAGAAGAGGAGAAGAAAAAGGCTGGAGGTAGAAAAAGAAAAAATGTCCTTGCCAAGGTGGCTTAGTCTTTCTGTAGTGCTGAGTCTGTTGGTAGCTGATGCAAACTGAGACACTTTGCTGCTTCCAGTACTTTGTCTTTTATTTATTTAGTTTAAAGGCTACTCCACCTCCCCCTTTATGATAATGAATTTCTTAATGTCATCATAAGAATGTAATAATTGATAGTGATTAGTATTGCTGCAGATATCATCATCAATAACTGCCTCAATTTCTACTCATTAAAAAGTCCCTTTGATTTAACTTAAGTAACACAGCAGCTTAGACTCAAACAGTTAAAAATAATTTTAAAAATCATACTACCTTCCCCCAAGTAGTTTTTATTTCTCACCTAACCTCTAAAGGGATTTATTCTAAATATATCTTTTTATTGTTTTACTTGTACATTAACTTTCCAGGCTCATGGAGATGTTGGAATATGAACCTGTAAATATATTAATGAATTCAAATCACTCTCTGCACTGGATAACGAGCATTATACTAACTAATATAGTATGCCTCATCATTATAACAAATGATTAAATATCAATTTACTGACAGTGTTAATGTTTCTTGATTTTCTTCTCTGTTTCAGAGCTAGGTTAAGAGAAGCCTGGCTTGTACTTACTACCTGTTGGCAAATTTAAGAACCCAAAAGACAAGTTTAAAGCAGTTAATTTTCTCAAATATCCTTACAGCACAAGTGTAAATGAAGATCTGTACAGATGTGATGTGCAATGGCATAGGCATAAGAAACAGAGTCATAGAAGAAATGATTTGTGATGTTGATTATATCAATGGTATAGAAGTGTGGTTATCCTCTTTTTAACATTGGCCAATATTAGCTGCTTCCAGGCAAGTTTTGAACTGCTGTATCAGACAGTTTTATGGAAAAAACCTACTTATTAGATAAATGTATTTCTAATCTTGCAAAGTCACCAAATGCCTGGAAGCATGACAACTGATATTTCTTTCAGTTTTTAATCCAATTTGGAACAGCTGAAATCAGCTTAAGGAATAAGTTAATAGAAAACAGCAGAATAATTACCTTCCATTTCAGTATAAATGTTAAAATAGTAATTAAAAGGGAAAAACTGGATGAAAAAATCTCACACAAAAATCAAGTGTGATGAGAAGGAAAGCCTAATACATATGAAGGAAATAGGTTTTAAAACCTAGAAGGAGATCAAGTAGAAGCACCTGAGGAACTTCTGTTCCACTGAAGAAAAATACAAATCAAAAGCACTGCATGTAGCTTCATACAAGCCTGTGCAAAAGTTTGAAGTTGGTAATGGAAAAAAACAAATATGGACAGATTCTAAGATTTCATAAACTGACATTTGCAGAGCAGAATCCAGGCAGCAGGAAACAAAAGCAGAAATAAGAGGACTTTGGAAGTTAAGTCAGACAGAAAAACAAATATGAACAAAACATCCTCCCTGTTTTCTGCTCTTTGATGTATCATCTACAAAGTCTCCTTCATAACTCGGACATTGTGATGAGCCAAGTTAACACAGCTGCTCCAAAGAAACAAAATTTTCAAATGTTGATGTGACAGCTAGTCTGGTGAAAATAAAAAAAAGGTTATGACAGAAGAGAGAAAATAAAACCCACACCCCCAGAAAGTAAACAAAAACCTCTGAAAAAACCCAATCCACAATGTGACTATTTCTTTTGGTCTTCTGACTGGTAGACACACAGCAGTGATGGAGAAACGTTTTCACCATCATGCTTGAGCAAGAGTTTCAACACTACTGTGAAGTACTCCCAATTGCATAGACATATGATCATAACAACTACTGCCTTGAGCTTATAGGACTGCAGAATTCTTTACACAGAACTATTCTTAGAGACTTGGAAACCTCATCATTTATGTGAGGATTTTTCTTGGTTAAACCATGCAGAGAATACATTGGATAAGCCTTACCGCTCTGTGGAAGCCGACAGTAAGAGCCCTGACAGACATTCAGATTTAAGTTTTCTTTGAACTCTATTGCCCCTCAAGTCTCCCCCTCTTGATGGCTTTACTACCCTATCAGTTGATGTTGTCAAGGACTGACATACACTGACACTGACAATGTCCATTTAGGCTGTCATGGCTGTTAGGAGAGCAGCTTCTAGCAGACAGATTATGAAACAGTTAACATGTTTAGATGAACTTCTGTCATCCTCTACTTCAGCTACTGCCTTATGCAGGATTTCCACTTTCTCAGATTAACCTAGCAGCTATCTGTTTTGAGACAGTGGGAAAGGAAGAAGACATTTTAGATTTGTCTTCCAGGACTAATACAAACAGTTTTCCTTTGGGTCTCCAGAGCATATACACTTTTTTTTTTTTTTTAAATTATTTCTTACACTGCACAGACCTAAGATGAAGTATACTGGGAGAGGAGGCAACTATTTAGGTTGGACTAATCTAATTGGGAAGGGAATGGAACTGTATTTCAAAGGCTTTTCGTAGTTCTAGTACCTTGTCAAAACTAAAAAGCAAGATGGCTTCAGCTAATGTTAAATTTAAATGACCTGTTTATCTTAAATCAAATTAGAGGGCTTCTGGAATATTATTTTTTATTTTTATTTTTTATTTTACTGAAAATAATTTTCTAGTATTCTTGTTACGATTTCTTGGATCAGTGTATTGAGTTTTAGTGTCAAAGTTTTGGTAGCAGGAGGAGACTACAGGGGTGGCTTCTATGAGAAGGTACCAGAAGCTGCCCCCATGTTGGACAAGTGAGAAGAAGGGAGGGAGTAGGGGAGGGCAGTGTTTTTAATTTGTTCATATTTCTCATTATCCTACTATGTTATTAATGGGCAAGAAATTAAATCAATGTACCCCAAGTCAAGTCTGTTTTGCTCATGATGGTGATTACCAAGTGATCTCCTTGTCCTTATTTTTACTCATGTGTTTTTCATCATATTTTCCCCCTCTGTCTTCTTGATGGAGGGAGAGTGATAGAGCCTGTTGGTGGGCACCTTACAACCAGCCAAGGTCAACCCCTCGCAATGAAGCACTTAAGCAAAAGACTTCTTGAAACAATATCAAATTAATAGAAAAAAAGTTATTAATTTTAACATGAGAATATCTGCACCAGCCAAAAGTCAGCTTCCTAAGAAGTCTGATACAGGCCAAGCAACTAAGATATAAAACTTGGAAGACAATCTTCCCCAGAGACATGTGAAAGGACTCAGGGGTAGCTGCTAACTCACATCCTGAATCCCAGGTAAAACAGCAACGTATCGCCTCATAACAGAGCTTTGGTTACCTCAGCAACACTGTTATTTGACAGATTACTGAAGAACTTGGAACAAAGTTATCTGCAGTTACAGGAGAGAATGGAGGTAAGGATAGAAAGACGTGTTTTAGCCTAGTGGTAAATTTGTGATTGATTGAATCCAAATCCTAGGGCAGAAATCTCCCTCCAAGGCTGTAAGGGAAGAATTACTCACGTGCACCCTGGAGGACTGACTTGAACCAAAAAATGCTTTGAGTGAAACAAAACAAAACAAAACAAACCCATACATTTTGTTTTGTTGAATCAGTGTATTCTTTTGCTAGGTTTGAGTGCACAAGCCTTTTTTGCTTCATGTGTGTTCTTGAAAAAGTAAACTAAATGAACTTCCTACAAAGTTGGAGTTCTGGCAGTGGTTATATGTTGGCAACACCTAACTAGGGGATGGAGGGCTGGGAATCAGTGCTGGATCACTTGGACTGATGGAACATGAAGTTATGAGAGTGCAAAATAGCAACAGAGACACTACTAGTGAGGTCTTACAGTACTTAAGGTACAATATACTGGGACTGTCACAGTACTGCATCCCCAAATGTGCATTCATATCCCTTCCCTTGTGAAAATCCTGATCCCCATGTGATTGCATATCAGGAAATTTCAGAAGCTAATTTAAGAAAAAGGTGATTTGACCTTTGATCATATCTTCCAAAGCAGCTCACTGCTTGGTGGTGCAGAACTGGTACCTATACAAGTAAAAACCAAAAATGACTCAGCAGGAGCAGTAGAAAGCATGGGACTGCAGCAGCTCCTGCTTTGGTGAATTTATGCTGATGGATAACTACACCTTGTACTCTAACTTTCACACAGACCAAGACCGTGAGAAAGCTCTTGCTCCTACTCCTTTTGCCATACAAAGGAAGCTTAAATGACCCAAGCAGCCTGGACCTAGATACTATAATTTGGTGTCTAGGTGAAAATTGCTCATAATTAGTGGCATCATGTGTTTGGACATTTTATAACAGAGCTATGTCATAAGCAGGATAAGACTTTTCCACAGTGCTGTCACTAACAACTGTGACTCTCAGTGATATTTTTTAGACTCCTCAAGTGATATATCTCCAATCTATTTAGAGACTTCATTTTTCATTAAGTCTAACATCTTAGCACTTCAACAGGCCATAAAATATCTTTATGAAGTTTGGCAACAGTGTTATGCACAAACTGAAAACTAGAGACTTTCATTTTGTCAGATTCAGTGATGTGGCAGATTTATGGGTAGAAGGGAAAAAAGGATAGCTGCTAGCTTTCTCTCCATATAATATTGTTTATTAAACAACATAAGCAAAGGTATATAAACTACCCTCAACAGCCAGCTTGCATTGTTCTCTGACTCAGAGAAAAAATAATATCTATGTATATGGACTTAGAAATGACTTTTCTCATCCCCACAAGTATAACTCAATTTGTCCCATATTTTCTTGGGTTTTTTTTTAATACATGACAAAAGGTGTGAATTTAGACAGAATATACCTTTATGAACTCTATCCCCCTCACCTTACACTAAAATATACTTGGTTTATTTCATTGTTATCTTGAAAATTCTTAAATAATCATTTCTGCTGTAATTTATCATAGTCAGGAGATAGGGAGGAAGTTAAATAAATGCAAAAAATAACCTAATCTGAAGGACATCAGCTCTCACCTTGCTTCTATTTGTAGGGTCCTAATAAAATTGTTGTATTGATTTAGACCACTGGCTTGCCTATTCCAGTAGCCAAGACTAGCAAACAGCAGATGTTTCTGAAACAGATTAAAATACGTCATAATAGTAGACTACTCGTATTTCCGTTTAATTCAGTCATTCTAGAAAAAACTCTAGTTAGAAATATTTTCAGTATCCCCAAATGTGTACCATGTCTTTAACCTGGAATACTTTTTGATCAGAACAATATATTGTAAAGGAAAAAATCAGTTTAAAATAATTTTTTACATAAAATGAAAATTATGAGTCCCATTTTCTGCCCCTCACTTTTAAACAGAAAGTTACAGAATGCTTCAGGGTGCAAGAGACCTCTGGAGGTCATCTAGTCCAATCTCCTAATGTCAAATCATTAAACAGTGAAAAAGGAGTATTTATTTCTTCCTTATACGTGTTTTCTTTCTCCTTTAACTCTTTTTCCTATCTCTTTTCTCCACCATCTCCTTTCTCTCCTGTGAAATGAGAAAATAATCAAAACAACATAACATCTTTCCTACCTCTATCTTAGGTAAACTGAAATACTACCTCTGATAAATACCATGCCTTCATGACAATTTAAGCTCAAAGTTCTCTCTTGTTCCTTGCCCTGTGCAAGAGATATCCATATCTCCCATGATTGTTTCAGTAACCTCCATTCTAACTATGAATTATTAGTCAAAAGGTGAGATTTTTCCAAAAGTGCCTTTCTATACCCCTGGAATTTTTCTACTCAGTAAAATTCATCCTTGTGTTGGATTTGGGGCAGGGAGGTGGGAGGGGGTGGGGGGTTGTGTTTTTGGTACTGGGGAAAGGGTCACCTTGTGAGAGCAAAAAGTTCCCCTGGCTCCAAGGCTGAGACCCCCCAGACCAGGTTGGGCCAATGAACACTAAAGAGACACCTCTGTGAATCCATATTTGTGAGGGGAAGGACTGTCCTGAAAAGAAGTCGGTGGGGGTGAACCTCAAGGAGAAGCCATTGACCTAACAAAAGATGACCATCAGCTTAAACAAAGGACAGACAGACACAGAGAGAGCTTCATTGCCAGAGGAAAACACAGAGACCCACACCCAGTTCTATCACATGGAGCAGGAGAAGACAAATTCCCCTGCAGCCCATGGAGATACAATGGCAGAGCAGAGACCCACATGGAGGCCATGGAGGACTCCATGCTGGAGCAGAGAAGCTGAGCCCGAGGGCAAGCATGATTGGAATTGGGACCCCAAGAGTCGCTCGCTGCCAGACCAAGGGTGGAGCCCCAGAGTGATGGGTGAATCTATAGCCTGTGGATGTCCCCATGCCAGAGTCGGGAGCTGAGCCCAAAGAGGTCTGTTACTCCATGGGAATCTTGCCCTGGAACATCTTGTTGCTGGACTTCCATGCCCAGAAGAGCAGCAATGGTGAACTGACTGAACCCCCATTCCTGCCCACTGTGCCGCTGTGGGGTGAAGGTAGAGAAATCGGGAACAAAGTGATTTGAACCTGGGAGGAAGGGAGGGATGGGGGAAGCTGTTGTAAGATGTGGTTGTTTTGTCTACTCAGATGAATGGCAATGAATTAAATTGATTTTTCTTCCCCAAGTTTGGGTCTGTTTTGCCCGTGACCATAACTGGTGAGTGAGCCGTCCCTGTCCTTCATTGCTAATCCCGTACCCGCTTTGTTGTGATCCCCTTCCCATCTCACCAGGTGGGGGGAGTGAATGCAGGACAGCATGGTCCCACTGTGGGTCAAATCACCACAGTCCTCCAAATACATTGAATTTATTTAGGATGAATAAAATGAACATAAAAACATAAGAGCTGGAGAGCTGTTTTTGATATTTCTGTCATCCTGCTCTAGAACTGGCTAATCCTAGAAACAGACTTAGTTACACTTACTCGTGGAAATTAAGTCATTTGTTAATACTGGTTTTTTACATTGGTTTCTTTCTCCTCTGTACTGCATTGGAAGGCTGAGAGCAGTCACGATTTTGTATTCCTAGTCTGAATAAATATACAGCATATATATTTCTGAATTCAATTTTGTAGCATATATAAGATTACACAACTTTATGGAAATATTTTAGGCTCAGACTTCTATTCCACCACATCTTGTTTGGTTTGAGAGCAGTGCATAGAAGTGAAAAGTGTCTGGGAAAAATAATTTGTTCCTTACATCTATGGCATCTACTACACAGAAGGTATGTAGGACAGATTTATACTGAATTTTATCCTCTCCTTCTCTCCCAGAACAGACATCTGACTGCTTTTTGTTGTTGGGGTTTTTTTTGTGGTTTTTTGGGTTTTTTTCCTTTGTGCAAGAGGACTCAGAACCCTGAAAAAGCAAACTATTCCCTTGAACCATTTTGCAGATTAGATTTTCTCAATTTTTCTTGATGAAGAGGAAGATTTTTTAAAAATAAAAGGCAATAAATTATTGAGAAATTAATCATTTACTTGGCATGGGACAATTTATTTTTCTTATGCTGTATGAATAATTTGCTAATATTTTCCATGAAGAGTCTGTGACAATATACAAGCCTTCCTTTAATCTATGAGAAGCTATATCTTTCCACTTTCTGTTAGTACAGTTTATAACATTAAAAAATAATAGAGTTTTTATTTGAAAATTTACCACAGGCAAATGTTACTCTGCCAGTGATTTTAACATCTCTCTAGTTGTGGGTTTCAATCTTCTGTAATCTACACACAACCTTATTAGGCTGGTCTAATTTAATATACTTTAACATTTTCAAGTTTTTATTTTCTCTCATTAATGAACGTGAATTCAGCAAGGTCAGGTGAAAGACCTAAGTGAAGTCAATAAGGATGTTTGGTTGTTTCACAGCATTTTTCATGGAAGAATTTTTAAAATTAGCCTAAATAAATCCCTAAGTCAAACATCCACCAGTTTCTATTCATTTGGAAGAAGAAATGATTGCATTAACCTCTTTGCAAACTATACCACATGTGCAAGACTATCAAGGTGACAAGCAGAACAGCAGCCATAACTGCTAGTTCATCAGCTTGTATGGATGGACTCTTTTCCTCAGTATATTGTGTTTTATGATAATGATGATGGTTATTTGTTTTGTACTGCATTATACTGTAAGCAAATACTTTGGAAACCGATTATAGAGCCATGAGCTTCCCAAAATGTCTGTTGTTTTTGAAATACTCATTCACATAATAAAAGATAGCTTGGTTGTTAAGGTACTAAACTCTAGAGGAAAAAAAAAGAACATCAGAAAAAAAAAAAAATCTAGTTATGATTCCAGAATCCCGTGATCTAAAATGTGCAAACATAAATTGCCACAAGAATCAATATAGAAATCAATAGAGGCTACTAATATATACATAACAAAATATGTGTCAGGATTTACTTCCTGACTCAGTTTGAAAGGTAAACATATCAAAGCATAAATGATACTCTTCACAAGGATATTTAAGCAAGAATTGCATTTTTAAGTAGTATAGAAAAAGGGCTATGCCCTGGGCTAGCTTCCCTATGCCTGTTCTGAAGGACTGTTTTGTCACTGCAGAAACTGGTTCTCGAAGGCAGTGATGCTGAGGGTCCCCTCCCTGAGAAAAATATTCAGTTCACATGCTGGTCTGCACACTCTTACACATACTTACACTATGACACTTGGGCTACTGATATCCAAACAAGAGTATGAGCAATTCTTTATTGTCTTTGCCCTCCTAACAACTCACTCCATCTAGAAATCTGTGACTAATAAGTGAATAATTAAGTTCTGTTTTCCTAATGGTTATGTGTTCAGGTTATGGCTCGATTGATCATGGCAGGACAGCCTGGGAAGGGTCATCCAAAACAATGGCCACTAATATCTCGTTGGTTAAAATGTCATTAACCAGTAATGTCTTATGCAAATGTCTAAGTAGGATGTCTAATTCCATCTGTCCTTTGTCGCCACCAAAGCATGCAGAACATAGGGAGCAGCACTCATGTCATACTTGATTACCTCAGAACAAGCTATAGAGGGATAGTGCATAAGGTTTCCTAGAATAACTCTAAATCCTGCTCTTATACTGTGATGGGTTGACCCTGGCTGGATGCCAG
>NW_010287831.1:0-3755 GCF_000700745.2 Antrostomus carolinensis
CTGCTCTCCATCCCTTCATCCCCAGCCTGTAGTGATACTGGAGACTGCCCTGACCCCAGTGTAGGACCTTGCACTTGGTCTTGCTGAGCTCCTCCAGCCTGTCCAGCTCCCTCTGGATGGTGTCCCTTCCCTTTAGCGTATCAACCACACCCCTCAGCTTGGTGTCATCTGCAAACTGGTTGAGGTTGCACTTGATCCCACTGTGTACATCAATGATGAAGGTATTAAATAGTGTCATTCCCAGTACGGACCCTTGAGGAAAGCCACTCCTTACTGGTTTCTACTTGGACATTGAGCTGTGGAGGGTAACTCTTTGGATGTGACCATCCAGACAGTTCCTCATGCATCCACCATTCCATCCATCAAACCCATATCTCTCCAATTTAGAGGTGTGAGGTTGTGGAGGGCTGTACCAAAGACCTTACAGAAGTCTGGGGAGATGACATCCACAGCTCTTCCCTTGTCCACTGATGTGGTGACTCCATCATAGGCCACCAGATCAGTCAGGCATGGCCTACCCTGGGTGAAGGGACGTTGTCTCTCATCACCTCCCTGCCTTCCATATGTTTGGACATGTCTTCCAGGAGGATCTTCCATGAACTCATCGTGCTGTTAGAATGCTGGTGGTTTGAGGGTTGTCCTGGCTCTTGGTGGACATGAGTTGGGCAGCAGCACTGAACCCACTCCCCAGCCAGCTCTGGTCCAAGGGGCAACTGGTGCTGCTGGCCAGGAGTGGAGGTGGCATGGTGCAGGAAGGGTTAACCAGAAGTTGAGCATCAGGGAGATGCTGCAGCTCAATAGAGGAAAATCAGTTTGGTCGTGGCTTGATGTCCTCCTGGATGCTGGTGGCACATAGACACCAGCTTGGCTGCCCACTCTGACCTCACCCACCTCCAGCAAAACCCCCAACCATCAGATCATGGAATGTTGTGAGCTGGAAGGGACCCACCAGGATGCTGGAGCCCAACTCCTGTCCCTGCACAGGACAATCCCAACATTCACACCATGTCCCTGAGGGCCTTGGCCAAATGCTGCTGGAATCTTGTCAGGCTTGGTGCCATGAGCACCTCCCTGGGGAGCCTGTTCCAGTGCTCCACCACCCTCTGCCTCAAGAACCTTCTCCTCATGGCCAACCTAATATCCAACCCCTTCTGTCCCTGTCTTCTCTGCCCTCCCAGTTGGTCACTGGTGCTGGGGTTTGCACCAGCCGTGGCTCCTGCTGATGTTCCTCTTGATCTTCTTCCCCCCAGGTTTTTGGGAGAAGCCCGAGTGCCCCTGCGAGATGTCCTCTCCTCCCCCAGCCTGGCGGCCTCCTACAACCTCCCCTTGCTGGACACCAAGAAGCAGAGCACTGGGGTGAGTCCCTGCACCAGCAACGTCCCTACCAGTCACAGCTCCCAGTTTGAGCAACATCCCTACCAGTTGCAGCTCCCAGTTTGAGCAACGTCCCTACCAGTCGCAGTTCCCAGTTGGAGACTAGTCTGAGCAATGTCTCTGTCAGTTGCAACTCCCAGTTGGAGACCAGTTTGAGAAACATCCTTGCCAGTTGCAGCTCCCAGTTTGAGACCAGTCTGAGCAATGTTCCTATCAGATGCAGCTCCCAGTTTGAGACCAGTCTGAGCAATGCTCCTATCAGATGCAGCTCCCAGTTTGAGACCAGTCTGAGCAGTGACATTGCTCATTGCAGCTCCCAGTTGGAGACCAGTTTGAGCACTGTCCCTACCAGTTGCAGCTCTGAGTTTGAGACCAGTCTGAGCAATCCCCCTGTCAGTTGCAGGTCCCAGTTTGAGACCAGTTTGGCAACATCCCTACCAGTTGCAGCTCCCAGTTTGAGACCAGTCTGAGTAATGCCCCTACCAGTTGCAGCTCCCAGTTTGAAACCAATTTGGCAACATCCCTACCAGTTGCAGCTCCCAGTTTGAGAGCAGTCTGAGCAGTGGCATTGCCCATTGCAGCTCCCAGTTGGAGACCAGTTTGAACAATGTCCCTGCCAGTTGCAGCTCCCAGTTTGAGAGCAGTCTGAGCAGTGGCATTGCCCATTGCAGCTCCCAGTTGGAGACCAGTTTGAACAATGTCCCTGCCAGTTGCAGCTCCCAGTTTGAGAGCAGTCTGAGCAGTGGCATTGCCCATTGCAGCTCCCAGTTGGAGACCAGTTTGAACAATGTCCCTGCCAGTTGCAGCTCCCAGTTTGAGAGCAGTCTGAGCAGTGGCATTGCCCATTGCAGCTCCCAGTTGGAGACCAGTTTGAACAATGTCCCTGCCAGTTGCAGCTCCCAGTTTGAGAGCAGTCTGAGCAGTGGCATTGCCCATTGCAGCTCCCAGTTGGAGACCAGTTTGAACAATGTCCCTGCCAGTTGCAGCTCCCAGTTTGAGAGCAGTCTGAGCAGTGGCATTGCCCATTGCAGCTCCCAGTTGGAGACCAGTTTGAACAATGTCCCTGCCAGTTGCAGCTCCCAGTTTGAGAGCAGTCTGAGCAGTGGCATTGCCCATTGCAGCTCCCAGTTGGAGACCAGTTTGAACACTCTCCCTGCCAGTTGCAGCTCCCAGTTTGAGACCAGTTTAAGCAACATCCCTCTGAGTTGCAGCTCCCAGTTTGAGCCCAGTTGTCCCACCCAGGGCTCTTTGACTTGGAGATTTACCATTTAAGGAGCAATCCCAGCAGCTCAGGGAGGGGCCAACAGGAACCCACTCGGTCCCTGCTCACGTGGGGACCTTCTGCCCATCCCCCGTGTCCTCCTCTCCTTGCCTGGGAGGCTGGGGACACCCCAGTTCTTTACTGGGGACACCCCACAACTTTACTGGGAACACCCCAGTGCTTTACCTTGGATAACTCAGCAGCAGATGGGTCTTTGCAGGGCAGATGTTGGCAGGACCTGCAGCCTGTGCACCTGTGGGACAGGGATGTCCAGGCTGGGTGGGATCCGTGTGGAGCACCAAGAACATCTCTTGCAGCCCCTTACATCTTCCATCTCCCATCCCACAGCTCCCCAGTCCTGAGCCTTCCCCTCGGCATCTCCTTCCCACCGGATACAGCATCCGGCCACGGCTCAACCCAGCCTGGAGCTGCCATCTAGTGGGATGGAGACCAGGAGATCACCCTGCTGGGACCCTGCATGTCCCTGGTGCCCTGGGATACCTCTTCCTGCCATTCCCCTGCTCTGACCCTTTTTCCCAGAGTTTCATAGAATTATGGAATTGTTTGGTTGGAAAAACTCTTTCAGCTCCTGGAGTCCAACCTTGACCCCAACACTGACCAGTCCCCTATGACTAACCCATGTCCCTCAGCACTGTGTCTACACGACTCTTCAATCCCTCCAGGGATGGGGACTCCACCACTGCCCTGGGCAACCCCTTCCAATGCCTCAGAACCCTTGCAGCAAAGAAATTCTTCCTCACATCCCATCTCAACTGCCCTGGCCACAACTGGAGCCCATTTCCTCTTGTCCTGGCCCTTGGGCCTTGGTTGAACAGACCCACCCCCACCTCTCTCCACCCTCCTCCAAGGGACTTGCACAGAGCCACAAGGTCTCCCCTCAGCCTCCTTTTCTCCAGGCTCAACACCCCCAGTTCCCTCAGCAGCTCCTCATTTGTTGAGTTGTTGTCACTTTTTCTGGGGCAGAACGTGGTGGGTGACATCCAGCACCGATGCTCAGACCCCAGGAGAACATTTCTGGATGTCTGGATAACAAATATTTCCTTTTTTTCCAGGCTTTCCTCATCCTACAAGTGTCCTACATCCCCCCACCAGGAGCTGC
>NW_010287831.1:3792-5785 GCF_000700745.2 Antrostomus carolinensis
GCACCGGCTGCTGCTGAGCCTGACACGGTCACAGGTAACCAGAAACCTTCACGTGTGGCACCAGAGGAGATGTCCCACCCCATAGAGTCATGGTTTTTGCAGCTAGACCCCCCCTCACCCTGTGATCCCACGATGCCTGGACCCACCTTGCTCATGTTCTCCCACATCTCCTTTCTTGCCTCATGCAGAGACGGCCGGAGAGGAGGAGATGGAGGATCAGGTGGCCACAGGGGATGAGACAGAGCCCTCCTCCTCCTCAGGGCCACCAGGGTCCGAACCCCCCTCACTGCCCCATAAGCCCTCTGTGCACCATGTCCAGGGGGTGAAGCGGAGGAGAAGCTCACCCAAAAAACCTCTCTCCAACAAGCCACAGGACTTCCAGGTGAGAAGAGGTTGGTGGGGATGAGTTGTTCTCCTTGAACCCACCTCCCCAAGGACCCCCAACTTGTCCCTATGGAGGGGTTCACCACCTGAGAGATGCTCCCATGAGGTGCTCATCCCAGGGTAGGACTGACCCCAGTGACCTCCTGCTTTGTCCTCCCTCCCATCCCAGATCAGGGTGAGGGTCATCGAGGGCCGGCAGCTTCCTGGGGTCAACATCAGACCTGTGGTGAAGGTGACAACTGCTGGGCAGACCAAGAGGACCAGGATACGCAAAGGCAACAGCCCCTTCTTTGATGAGGTGAGGGGAGGGGTCTCTGCTCCAGAGGGGTGTCAGAGAACGCTTGAGAGCATTATGGGTTGGGGTCCTGAGTGATGGAAACCCTGGTGCAGACCAGAGGCTGGTGGACTGTAATGGAAGAGAAGCTCAGACAGCACTTTGGTAGGTCCAGCCATCCCCTGCCTTTGTGTAAGATTCATCTTGGTCACCTTCTTGAGGTGATTCGTGTACCAGAGCTGCTGGTAGCATCCTGGTGGCATGTCCTGGGCTGCACATGGGCAGGGGTGGGCAATGCTGCCGGGTGTTCAGGATGGACACGCTTGTGTTGGTCTCTTCTCCCAATAACAAGTGATAGGAGAAGAGGAAACGGCCTCAAGTTGCACCAGGGGAGGTTTAGGTTGGATGTTAAGAAAAGTTTCTTCACCCAAAGGGTTCTGAGGCATTGGAAGGGGTTGTCCAGGGCAGTGGTGGAGTCCCCATCCCTGGAGGTGTTTAAAAGCCATGTAGATGTTGTGCTGAGGGACATGGTTTAGTGGTGGACTTGAGAGTGTTGGGTCTTTGTTTGGACTCATTGATCTTAAAGGTCTTTTCCAACCAAGATGATTCTATGACTTGTCCCCAGTCTTGTCCCCAAAGCAGTTGCTTCAAGCTTGTTTCATTGAATGTCCCCAAAGCCTCCTTCAACCTACCCCTATGCTTCTTTGGAGACTTGCAGGAGAGCTGGTCTGGATTTGCTTTTGTGAACCAGCCCAGCAAAAGCCAACTGGAGGATGTTCCTCATCAAGGTGCACCCAAGTCACCCAACACAGCCCCTTCCAGAGGCTGTTGCTAGTGATGGGCTTGGGTCCCTCCTAACAGGAGGGGAAGAAGCTCCAACCTGTGGAAATAGGGGTGTGGGAGAGGATGAGAGGCATGAACGTGCCCTGGGGGGAGTCTGGGGCAGACCTTCACCTTACACCTTCCCCCTTCTTTCCTACAGACCTTCTTCTTCAACGTCTTTGAGTCGCCAGCTGAGCTGTTTGACATGCCCATCTTCATCACGGTGAGCTTCAGCAAACCTCAGTCCTACCCTGGGCTGATGCCTGGGGCCATCACCCTGACCCCCTCCTTGCATTGCCCCAGGAAGAGTCCCCCCCTGTTTCCTAGGTGGACACACAACGAGGTCCTCCACCCTGGGAGGGTTTGGGTTGGATTTACCATTTTTCCTTATTTTCATCCCACAGGTTGTGGACTCTCGGTCGTTCCGGACGGACTCGGTGATTGGGGAGTTCCGGGTAAGGCCACGTTCTCTCCTCCTCCTTCTCTCCTCCTCCTTCTCTCCTCTCCTCTCCT
>NW_010287832.1:0-695 GCF_000700745.2 Antrostomus carolinensis
TAAAAGTTGATCTGATGATGAATGTGTCTGCTTCACTGTCGTTTAACAGAGCAACATAAAAGTTATCATGTTTCCATTGTCATCAGTGCACATAAGGTACAAAAGCCTATTGAGGGAAAAGAGCAGATGCTTGGAAATGTATCTCCATGCCAGTTTACAGCAGGTATGTTGAATAGTTCTCCATACCAAGAAAAACCTGCTGGGTGGAGGGATGTGTGTTTTCAGGAATGAACATAAGCAAGGCATCCTACAAGGGAGACCTACGCCAACAGCATCCCTGGACTCACACTGTCCCAAGTGGAGTTGAAGGACAGGACCAGGGAGAAGCCAGCAGTGCAGCAGACAGGGAAGTTCCTCACCTGTTTCCCAGTCTTCATCACATGGAGGTGCCTGCCATGTGCTCACAGCATTCATCTGCTCTCGTTGGAATCCAGAGGACTGATTCACTTCAGGGAGAGGAAACAAAACCTCGGTGATTAGGAGTCAATCCTGTTTCAGAGACATCTCAATGCTTTGGATCAAGCTGTAAAACAAGCTTTTGGCTTTAGAGGAAATGCCACACAGTGGGAACAGGCTATGTACAGCCAGGAGCCACGGGCTGATCTGAAACACAGCAACTTCAAATTCACCTTTTTCCTTGTACAGGACAAGGCTCTGCTCCCTGGGACTTCATGGCAGGGATGCTCGGGTGAAGA
>NW_010287832.1:713-2633 GCF_000700745.2 Antrostomus carolinensis
GGAAACCTGCTGACATGAATGCAGGCATCACTGCCAGCTTCAGTGCAACTCTACTGAAGACAGAATATCATCCATCTGCTCTGCAGAGTGGCAACAGTTAAAGAGCCACTGCAGGGGATGGAGAAGGCACTGCACAGCACAGAACAGCTTCCTAGATATTTTGGAGGTTTTAGAGACCCTCTCTCCCACCTTGTCACACTGGGCAGGAGGCTGAAATCTGAACTGTATGGCAGATGAAGCAAGTTCAATAGCAGAGCAGCCTGGAAGAGGAACTGCCCCATCTCTTGGTGGGAGTGAACTATTCAGCTCAGCCTGGAGGAGAACAGCTGATGGGTTTCCACAGCTTAAACGCCTGTTTGGTAGAAATCAACTTTTCACATGGCACCAGTGGTCAAACCTCAACATAGAGAGAAGAGCTCTACAAAAAGAAGGAGCTGTCCTTCTGGTCTTTAAAGCATCCCAGCTCCTGCTGGAGGTACTTCAGCATGCAGGGTACAACCTTTTTACTCAACAAACCTGGTAACAAAATACGTGCAAGGCCTACTGGGAACATCTGCAATATTCTTATGAACCTACCCAAGAAATCAAAGCAACTCAAGTTTCCCCTGAAGCTGCTGTGTCACACAAAACTACAGACAATAATTTGACTCCTATTTTTTGGTTATTCTTTGAGCTATCCTTACAAACAGGAGACTGCAGTCCTCAGGGTGAACAAACACCTGGGAGCACAGGTGGTTCTCTTACCTATGTCTTGCTCAATGAACCCTTTGTCACTGCACTTCGTTATGTGGTCACTGAGGTCAGCTTGAGGAACTAGATGGCGAGCGTTGAAAGGGCACGTGGCCAATTCCTTTGCAACTTCAGGGTAGCTCTAGAGAAGGGAAAAACCAAAGTCACGTGAATATCTCTCAAGTTCACTCATTTCTTGATAATTCATAGAAAAACCCCAAGGATATATGTGATATTACTTTAAAAAAAAGGACTAAACAAGGAATGGCAATATATCACAGGATCCCAGAATGGCCTGGATTGGAAAAGCCCTTTAAGCTCATCGAGTCCAACCATGAACCCAACACTGACCAGTCCCCGACCAACTCATGTCCCTCAGCACTGTGTCTACACGACTCTTCAATCCCTCCAGGGATGGGGACTCCACCACTGCCCTGGGCAACCCCTTCCAATGCCTCACAACCCTTTCAGCAAAGAAATTCTTCCTCACACCCAATCTAAGTTGTTCTTGTTCAGACACTTGCTAAAAATGGAAAGAGGAACTCATAGGACTGTTCTTTAAAACACAATTCACTGAGAAACGGAGCCACCCTTGAGCCGACTGAAATGGAACATACCCCAAACTGCCCACAATTTGCTGCAACATTGGCAATCCGGCTGCACGGATGAAACTAGTTTTTAAAACAACAGGGGAGAGATGTTGGGCAAATCTAAACCATTCTAGTATTTTCTTAAATAGGTATTTTCTTAAATAGGTATTTTCTTAAATAGGTATTTTCTTAAATAGGTATTTTCTTAAATAAGCAGGCACAAAGGCAGAGAAATTCCTTGAACCTTTTGAAGCAGCGAGGGTGCTGGTAGCACCCCCACCTGCAGACTTTGGTGCTACAGAATTACCATCCAACTAAAACTTTCTCACAGACACAGCTTCTCCTGGCAGCGCTCAGCTCTCACTCAGGTAAATTAACCCACCCCCTGCAAATGATCCAGCCTTTACTGGGAAAAACACAACTGTGCCACTGTCCCAGTGCCTGCCTGGTTCTGGCTGACGCAGCTCTGTGGCCAGGGATCAGCCTCACACCCGAGGCGGAGGCAGAAGTGTCTTGAACAGATGCTGCTCGAGGCAGCATCTCTATTTCATTTCTGTTTAATGAAAGACAACAAGGGCAAGTGCAGAGTCTTCATAGAATC
>NW_010287833.1:0-271 GCF_000700745.2 Antrostomus carolinensis
CTATGGGGAGTGGAACCAAAAACCCACAGAAGGGGAAATTGCTGGGGGCAAAGCACAGGGTGGGGTGAGCCTGGCCTGGCAGCTGCCAGTGTCCCCTGCTGCGTTTGGGGACCTGGGATCGCCTGGGATCGCTGGAGGGATCTGCCTGCTACCTTTTCGCTTAGCCCAGGCCACTGGCTGGAGCTGGGAAGAAGGATGGGGCTGTGGTTGTTGTGTAGCTTCCTTGTGCTCCGGTTTGGAGATGTTGTCTGCCTGGGAGCTTCCTGGGTCT